>NW_022264193.1:0-33550 GCF_002021735.2 Oncorhynchus kisutch | reverse complement strand
AACAACATTAAAAAACATTCAAGAAGATTTAGATAGCAGGAGCAGTTGAAGTTTACTTATTAACAGATTATTTTATCGAGTGAAAAAAATGTCTTCATGAAGCCTTATTTGTTGAACTCACTGATATAAGTTGCATTCTGGAAGGTGGTTTGAGTGGTCGTGAATTGAGGAGACAATTGCTTCTTGACGGCATCAAGGACATAGATCCTCAGTGGGGACTGGTGTTTTGAGTTGATATCAGTTTAACAAAACTCCCACTGTGCCCGAATCGTAGAGAAAATAACTAATACATGGAAAATTACATTTCCTAAGAAAATGTGTGTACTTGCTAGCTGTCTTAAAGTAATCATGGTTGTAAAATAAGTTATAGGATTGGTAGTCACTGCAGTAGTAATGGTAGTGACTGGTTATAATTGGAAAAAGAAAGTCGATGGAAAGATTGATTGATGGATAGGATAGGAAAGGAATAGCCTGAACAGTATGAAAGTTGGTTCGGTCTCTCTAGCTTGAACGGTTCAAGAGTTAATATTATTTTTGGTGGGTTATTATATGCTAAGTTAATACTCATTTAAATTGTTTTAGTTTAGAACGTTTAGAAAATGTTAAAATAATTAGAAAAAGTATGTAAGAAATCTAGTGGTCTTGCCTTCAGCAAGCACATTAATTATAATGGATTGGATTTATATTAAGCCTTTTGACCAATTGATGCACTCAAAGAGCTTTTCTAAAGAAAGGTTGACATTTTGGATGCTTTTAATTAAAACATCAGTAGTTAACGACACAAGCATGGATATACATGGTTCATTGTTGCAAAGGTTCCTTGTTTGACAAAGTGTTAATTGAATTGTATGAAACATTATAATAAATGATCTTGCTTACCTAGTTGTTGATGTCACTGAAGTCAAAAGGGTAGGAAGTGGTGTGGTGTTGGTGGTTGTTGTTGGGGCAACAGTGGTGGTCAGGAGACCTAGAATAGAAATGGAAATACATTTTAGAGGGATTATAAACTTGTAATATGTCATATAACATTGATATATAAGTGTTTTCGAGATTGAGTATTATACACGTTACATGGTGTTTAATAACTCACTGTCATAAATAAACATAGAAATGACAACCGTATGGTAACAAAAGCAGCATACCTGAGACTTTTAAGACTTCCTGTAGAAAACCACTAGGGAGGTTGACATCTTCCTCTTTGTATACATACGTCACGTTTGCCGTGATCTCAGTGCCATCATCACTGTGGACGTAAAAATGGGTTTTGTGTGAGAGTTAACATGTTCCTTTCATCCTGTTTAGCTGTACCAGCAGCAACTAAATGAAATCTGCAGAAATTCTAAAGAGTGCAGTTGAGAAAGACGGGTTGGTTCAAGGTTATGACGTTGTACTTACATGAGGTTGGCTTTCGGAAATTGAAACTGTTTGCCATCTGGTTCACTGAGAACCTTTTGGAGCTAAAAGGGGACAAAACATCAAGTTGTCAATTACTATCATGACCTGAACATGACCATGGATGTATCTTATGTGTAGAAGTACAGTATCTTACTAGTCTGTTAATTGAATCCTGTATCTGGGTTTCAGGTCTCATTGGTGAGTGTGAGTCTATTACTTAGAGACTCCTGGTTACATGGTTATTTGAAACCAAGGTCGATGGCAAATGAAGTATCTGTAAGTTCTGTGAGCACACAAAAAAATGGTCACTATAGCAACAGATCAAATTAACTGCTACAATTTAGGAGTTTCAACAACATTAAAAAACATTCAATAAGTATTTAGATAGCAGGAGCAGTTGAATGTTTATTATTAAGAATGATTTTTATAGAGAGTGGAAAAATAAATGTCTTCATGAAGCCTAATTTGTTGAACTCACTGATATAAGTTGCATTCTGGAAGGTGGTTTGAGTGGTCGTGAATTGAGGAGACAATTGCTTTCTTGACGGCATCCAAGGACATCATCCTCAGTGGGGACTGGTTGTTTTGACGTTGAATATCAGTTTAACAAAAACTCCCACTGTGCCGAATCTAAGAGAAAATAATAATACATGGAAAATTACATTTCCTAAAGAAAATGTGTGTACTTGCTAGCTTGTCTTAAAGTAATCATGGTTGTAAAATAAGTTACAGGATTGGTAGTCACTGCAGTAGTAATGGTAGTGACTGGTTATAATTGGAAAAAGAAAGTCGATGGAAAGATTGATTGATGGATAGGATAGGAAAGAATAGCCTGAACGTATGAAAGTTGGTTCGGTCTCTCTAGCTTGAACGGTTCAAGAGTTAATATTATTTTTGGTGGGTTATTATATGCTAAGTTATACTCATTTAAATTGTTTTAGTTTAGAACGTTTAGAAATGTTAAAATAATTAGAAAAAGTATGTAAGAAATCTAGTGGTCTTGCCTTCAGCAAGCACATTAATTATAATGGATTGGATTTATATTAAGCCTTTTGACCAATTGATGCACTCAAAGAGCTTTTCTAAAGAAAGGTTGACATTTTGGATGCTTTTAATTAAAACATCAGTAGTTAACGACACAAGCATGGATATACATGGTTCATTGTTGCAAAGGTTCCTTGTTTGACAAAGTGTTAATTGAATTGTATGAAAACATTATAATAAATGATCTTGCTTACCTAGTTGTTGATGTCACTGAAGTCAAAAGGGTAGGAAGTGGTGTGGTGTTGGTGGTTGTTGTTGGGGCAACAGTGGTGGTCAGGAGACCTAGAATAGAAATGGAAATACATTTTAGAGGGATTATAAACTTGTAATATGTCATATAACATTGATATATAAGTGTTTTCGAGATTGAGTATTATACACGTTACATGGTGTTTAATAACTCACTGTCATAAATAAACATAGAAATGACAACCGTATGGTAACAAAAGCAGCATACCTGAGACTTTTAAGACTTCCTGTAGAAAACCACTAGGGAGGTTGACATCTTCCTCTTTGTATACATACGTCACGTTTGCCGTGATCTCAGTGCCATCATCACTGTGGACGTAAAAATGGGTTTTGTGTGAGAGTTAAACATGTTCCCTTCATCCTGTTTAGCTGTACAAGCAGCAGCTAAATGAAATCTGCAGAAATTCTAAAGAGTGCAGTTGAGAAAGACAGGTTGGTTCAAGGTTATGACGTTTGTACTTACATGAGGTTGGCGTTGGGAAATTTAAACTGTTTGCCATCTGGTTCACTGAGAACCTTTTGGAGCTAAAAGGGGACAAAACATCAAGTTGTCAATTACTATCATGACCTGAACATGACCATGGATGTATCTTATGTGTAGAAGTACAGTATCTTACTAGTCTGTTAATTGAATCCTGTATCTGGGTTTCGGTCTCATTGGTGAGTGTGAGTCTATTACTTAGAGACTCCTGGGTTACATTGGTTATTTTGAAACCAAGGTCGATGGCAAATGAAGTATCTGTAAGTTCTGTGAGCACACAAAAAAATGGTCACTATAGCAACAGATCAAATTAACTGCTACAATTTAGGAGTTTCAACAACATTAAAAACATTCAATAAGTATTTAGATAGCAGGAGCAGTGAATGTTATTTATTAAGAAATGATTTTATAGAGAGTGGAAATAAATGTCTTCATGAAGCCTAATTTGTTGAACTCACTGATATAAGTTGCATTCTGGAAGGTGGTTTGAGTGGTCGTGAATTGAGGAGACAATGTTTCTTGACGGCACCAAGGACATCATCCTCAGTGGGGACTGGTGTTTTGACCCTTGAATATCAGTTTAACAAAACTCCCACTGTGCGAATCTAAGAGAAAATAATAATACATGGAAAATTACATTTCCTAAAGAAATGTGTGTACTTGCTAGCTTGTCTTAAAGTAATCATGGTTGTAAAATAAGTTATAGGATTGGCAGTCACTGCACTAGTAATGGGAGTGACTGGTTATAATTGGAAAAAGAAGTCGGTGGAAAGATTGATTGATGGATAGGATAGGATAGGAAAGGATAGCCTGCACATATGAAAGTTGGTTCAGTCTCTCTAGCTTGAACGGTCAAGAGTTAATATATTTTTGGTGGGTTATATATGCTAATTTATACTCATTTAATTGCTTTGGTTTAGAAAGTTTAGAAAATGTTAAAATAATTAGAAAAAGTATGTAAGAAATCTAGTGGTCTTGCCTTCAGACAGCACATTAATTATAATGGATTGGATTTATATTGCACCTTTTGACCGATTGATGTACTCAAAGAAAGGTTGACATTTTGGATGCTTTTATTAAAACATCAATAGTTAACGACACAAGCATGGATATACATGGTTCATTGTTGCAAAGGTTCCTTGATTGACAAAGTGTTAATTGAATTGTATGAAATAATTATAATAAATGATCTGCTTACCTAGTTGTTGATGTCACTGAAGTCAATAGGGTAGGAAGTGGTGTGGTGTTGGTAGTTGTTGTTGGGGCAACAGTGGTGGTCAGGAGACCTAGAATAGAAATGGAAATACATTTTAGAGGGATTATAAACTTGTAATATGTCATATAACATTGATATATAAGTGTTTTCGAGATTGAAAATTTTACACGTTACATGGTGTTTGATAACTCACTGTCATACAAAAACATAGAAATGACAACCGTATGGTAACAAAAGCAGCATACCTGAGACTTTTAAGACTTCCTGTAGAAAACCACTAGGGTGGTTGACATCTTCCTCTTTGTATACATATGTCACGTTTGCCGTGATTTCAGTGCCATCAACACTGTGGACGTAAAAATGGGTTTTGTGTGAGAGTTAAACATGTTCCCTTCATCCTGTTTAGCTGTACAAGCAGCAGCTAAATGAAATCTGCAGAAATTCTAAAGAGTGCAGTTGAGAAAGACAGGTTGGTTCAAGGTTATGACGTTGTACTTACATGAGGTTGGCGTTGGGAAATTTAAACTGTTTGCCATCTGGTTCACTGAGAACCTTTTGGAGCTAAAAGGGGACAAAACATCAAGTTGTCAATTACTATCATGACCTGAACATGACCATGGATGTATCTTATGTGTAGAAGTACAGTATCTTACTAGTCTGTTAATTGAATCCTGTATCTGGGTTTCGGTCTCATTGGTGAGTGTGAGTCTATTACTTAGAGACTCCTGGGTTACATTGGTTATTTTGAAACCAAGGTCGATGGCAAATGAAGTATCTGTAAGTTCTGTGAGCACACAAAAAATGGTCACTATAGCAACAGATCAAATTAACTGCTACAATTTAGGAGTTTCAACAACATTAAAAAACATTCAATAAGTATTTAGATAGCAGGAGCAGTTGAATGTTTATTTATTAAGAAATGATTTTATAGAGAGTGGAAATAATGTCTTCATGAAGCCTAATTTGTTGAACTCACTGATATAAGTTGCATTCTGGAAGGTGGTTTGAGTGGTCGTGAATTGAGGAGACAATTGTTTCTTGACGGCACCAAGGACATCATCCTCAGTGGGGACTGGTGTTTTGACCTTGAATATCAGTTTAACAAAAACTCCCACTGTGCCGAATCTAAGAGAAAATAATAATACATGGAAAATTACATTTCCTAAAGAAAATGTGTGTACTTGCTAGCTTGTCTTAAAGTAATCATGGTTGTAAAATAAGTTATAGGATTGGCAGTCACTGCACTAGTAATGGGAGTGACTGGTTATAATTGGAAAAAGAAAGTCGGTGGAAAGATTGATTGATGGATAGGATAGGATAGGAAAGGATAGCCTGCACATATGAAAGTTGGTTCAGTCTCTCTAGCTTGAACGGTTCAAGAGTTAATATTATTTTTGGTGGGTTATTATATGCTAATTTATACTCATTTAAATTGCTTTGGTTAGAAAGTTTAGAAAATGTTAAAATAATTAGAAAAAGTATGTAAGAAATCTAGTGGTCTTGCCTTCAAGCAAGCACATTAATTATAATGGATTGGATTTATATTGCAGCCTTTTGACCGATTGATGTACTCAAAGAAAGGTTGACATTTTGGATGCTTTTATTAAAACATCAATAGTTAACGACACAAGCATGGATATACATGGTTCATTGTTGCAAAGGTTCCTTGATTGACAAAGTGTTAATTGAATTGTATGAAATAATTATAATAAATGATCCTGCTTACCTAGTTGTTGATGTCACTGAAGTCAATAGGGTAGGAAGTGGTGTGGTGTTGGTAGTTGTTGTTGGGGCAACAGTGGTGGTCAGGAGACCTAGAATAGAAATGGAAATACATTTTAGAGGGATTATAAACTTGTAATATGTCATATAACATTGATATCTAAGTGTTTTCGAGATTGAAAATTTTACACGTTACATGGTGTTTGATAACTCACTGTCATACAAAAACATAGAAATGACAACCGTATGGTAACAAAAGCAGCATACCTGAGACTTTTAAGACTTCCTGTAGAAAACCACTAGGGTGGTTGACATCTTCCTCTTTGTATACATATGTCACGTTTGCCGTGATTTCAGTGCCATCAACACTGTGGACGTAAAAATGGGTTTTGTGTGAGAGTTAAACATGTTCCCTTCATCCTGTTTAGCTGTACAAGCAGCAGCTAAATGAAATCTGCAGAAATTCTAAAGAGTGCAGTTGAGAAAGACAGGTTGGTTCAAGGTTATGACGTTGTACTTACATGAGGTTGGCGTTGGGAAATTTAAACTGTTTGCCATCTGGTTCACTGAGAACCTTTTGGAGCTAAAAGGGGACAAAACATCAAGTTGTCAATTACTATCATGACCTGAACATGACCATGGATGTATCTTATGTGTAGAAGTACAGTATCTTACTAGTCTGTTAATTGAATCCTGTATCTGGGTTTCGGTCTCATTGGTGAGTGTGAGTCTATTACTTAGAGACTCCTGGGTTACATTGGTTATTTTGAAACCAAGGTCGATGGCAAATGAAGTATCTGTAAGTTCTGTGAGCACACAAAAAAATGGTCACTATAGCAACAGATCAAATTAACTGCTACAATTTAGGAGTTTCAACAACATTAAAAAACATTCAATAAGTATTTAGATAGCAGGAGCAGTTGAATGTTTATTTATTAAGAAATGATTTTATAGAGAGTGGAAATAAATGTCTTCATGAAGCCTAATTTGTTGAACTCACTGATATAAGTTGCATTCTGGAAGGTGGTTTGAGTGGTCGTGAATTGAGGAGACAATTGTTTCTTGACGGCACCAAGGACATCATCCTCAGTGGGGACTGGTGTTTTGACCTTGAATATCAGTTTAACAAAAACTCCCACTGTGCCGAATCTAAGAGAAATAATAATACATGGAAAATTACATTTCCTAAAGAAAATGTTTGTACTTGCTAGCTTGTCTTAAAGTAATCATGGTTGTAAAATAAGTTATAGGATTGGCAGTCACTGCACTAGTAATGGGAGTGACTGGTTATAATTGGAAAAAGAAAGTCGGTGGAAAGATTGATTGATGGATAGGATAGGATAGGAAAGGATAGCCTGCACATATGAAAGTTGGTTCAGTCTCTCTAGCTTGAACGGTTCAAGAGTTAATATTATTTTTGGTGGGTTATTATATGCTAATTTATACTCATTTAAATTGCTTTGGTTTAGAAAGTTTAGAAAATGTTAAAATAATTAGAAAAAGTATGTAAGAAATCTAGTGGTCTTGCCTTCAGCAAGCACATTAATTATAATGGATTGGATTTATATTGCAGCCTTTTGACCGATTGATGTACTCAAAGAAAGGTTGACATTTTGGATGCTTTTATTAAAACATCAGTAGTTAACGACACAAGCATGGATATACATGGTTCATTGTTGCAAAGGTTCCTTGATTGACAAAGTGTTAATTGAATTGTATGAAATAATTATAATAAATGATCCTGCTTACCTAGTTGTTGATGTCACTGAAGTCAAAGGGTAGGAAGTGGTGTGGTGTTGGTAGTTGTTGTTGGGGCAACAGTGGTGGTCAGGAGACCTAGAATAGAAATGGAAATACATTTTAGAGGGATTATAAACTTGTAATATGTCATATAACATTGATATATAAGTGTTTTCGAGATTGAAAATTTTACACGTTACATGGTGTTTGATAACTCACTGTCATACAAAAACATAGAAATGACAACCGTATGGTAACAAAAGCAGCATACCTGAGACTTTTAAGACTTCCTGTAGAAAACCACTAGGGTGGTTGACATCTTCCTCTTTGTATACATATGTCACGTTTGCCGTGATTTCAGTGCCATCAACACTGTGGACGTAAAAATGGGTTTTGTGTGAGAGTTAAACATGTTCCCTTCATCCTGTTTAGCTGTACAAGCAGCAGCTAAATGAAATCTGCAGAAATTCTAAAGAGTGCAGTTGAGAAAGACAGGTTGGTTCAAGGTTATGACGTTGTACTTACATGAGGTTGGCGTTGGGAAATTTAAACTGTTTGCCATCTGGTTCACTGAGAACCTTTTGGAGCTAAAAGGGGACAAAACATCAAGTTGTCAATTACTATCATGACCTGAACATGACCATGGATGTATCTTATGTGTAGAAGTACAGTATCTTACTAGTCTGTTAATTGAATCCTGTATCTGGGTTTCGGTCTCATTGGTGAGTGTGAGTCTATTACTTAGAGACTCCTGGGTTACATTGGTTATTTTGAAACCAAGGTCGATGGCAAATGAAGTATCTGTAAGTTCTGTGAGCACACAAAAAAATGGTCACTATAGCAACAGATCAAATTAACTGCTACAATTTAGGAGTTTCAACAACATTAAAAAACATTCAATAAGTATTTAGATAGCAGGAGCAGTTGAATGTTTATTTATTAAGAAATGATTTTATAGAGAGTGGAAATAAATGTCTTCATGAAGCCTAATTTGTTGAACTCACTGATATAAGTTGCATTCTGGAAGGTGGTTTGAGTGGTCGTGAATTGAGGAGACAATTGTTTCTTGACGGCACCAAGGACATCATCCTCAGTGGGGACTGGTGTTTTGACCTTGAATATCAGTTTAACAAAAACTCCCACTGTGCCGAATCTAAGAGAAAATAATAATACATGGAAAATTACATTTCCTAAAGAAAATGTGTGTACTTGCTAGCTTGTCTTAAAGTAATCATGGTTGTAAAATAAGTTATAGGATTGGCAGTCACTGCACTAGTAATGGTAGTGACTGGTTATAATTGGAAAAAGAAAGTCGGATGGAAAGATTGATTGATGGATAGGATAGGATAGGAAAGGATAGCCTGCACATATGAAAGTTGGTTCAGTCTCTCTAGCTTGAACGGTTCAAGAGTTAATATTATTTTTGGTGGGTTATTATATGCTAATTTATACTCATTTAAATTGCTTTGGTTTAGAAAGTTTAGAAAATGTTAAAATAATTAGAAAAAGTATGTAAGAAATCTAGTGGTCTTGCCTTCAGCAAGCACATTAATTATAATGGATTGGATTTATATTGCAGCCTTTTGACCGATTGATGTACTCAAAGAAAGGTTGACATTTTGGATGCTTTTATTAAAACATCAGTAGTTAACGACACAAGCATGGATATACATGGTTCATTGTTGCAAAGGTTCCTTGATTGACAAAGTGTTAATTGAATTGTATGAAATAATTATAATAAATGATCCTGCTTACCTAGTTGTTGATGTCACTGAAGTCAATAGGGTAGGAAGTGGTGTGGTGTTGGTAGTTGTTGTTGGGGCAACAGTGGTGGTCAGGAGACCTAGAATAGAAATGGAAATACATTTTAGAGGGATTATAAACTTGTAATATGTCATATAACATTGATATATAAGTGTTTTCGAGATTGAAAATTTTACACGTTACATGGTGTTTGATAACTCACTGTCATACAAAAACATAGAAATGACAACCGTATGGTAACAAAAGCAGCATACCTGAGACTTTTAAGACTTCCTGTAGAAAACCACTAGGGTGGTTGACATCTTCCTCTTTGTATACATATGTCACGTTTGCCGTGATTTCAGTGCCATCAACACTGTGGACGTAAAAATGGGTTTTGTGTGAGAGTTAAACATGTTCCCTTCATCCTGTTTAGCTGTACAAGCAGCAGCTAAATGAAATCTGCAGAAATTCTAAAGAGTGCAGTTGAGAAAGACAGGTTGGTTCAAGGTTATGACGTTGTACTTACATGAGGTTGGCGTTGGGAAATTTAAACTGTTTGCCATCTGGTTCACTGAGAACCTTTTGGAGCTAAAAGGGGACAAAACATCAAGTTGTCAATTACTATCATGACCTGAACATGACCATGGATGTATCTTATGTGTAGAAGTACAGTATCTTACTAGTCTGTTAATTGAATCCTGTATCTGGGTTTCGGTCTCATTGGTGAGTGTGAGTCTATTACTTAGAGACTCCTGGGTTACATTGGTTATTTTGAAACCAAGGTCGATGGCAAATGAAGTATCTGTAAGTTCTGTGAGCACACAAAAAAATGGTCACTATAGCAACAGATCAAATTAACTGCTACAATTTAGGAGTTTCAACAACATTAAAAAACATTCAATAAGTATTTAGATAGCAGGAGCAGTTGAATGTTTATTTATTAAGAAATGATTTTATAGAGAGTGGAAATAAATGTCTTCATGAAGCCTAATTTGTTGAACTCACTGATATAAGTTGCATTCTGGAAGGTGGTTTGAGTGGTCGTGAATTGAGGAGACAATTGTTTCTTGACGGCACCAAGGACATCATCCTCAGTGGGGACTGGTGTTTTGACCTTGAATATCAGTTTAACAAAAACTCCCACTGTGCCGAATCTAAGAGAAAATAATAATACATGGAAAATTACATTTCCTAAAGAAAATGTTTGTACTTGCTAGCTTGTCTTAAAGTAATCATGGTTGTAAAATAAGTTATAGGATTGGCAGTCACTGCACTAGTAATGGTAGTGACTGGTTATAATTGGAAAAAGAAAGTCGGATGGAAAGATTGATTGATGGATAGGATAGGATAGGAAAGGATAGCCTGCACATATGAAAGTTGGTTCAGTCTCTCTAGCTTGAACGGTTCAAGAGTTAATATTATTTTTGGTGGGTTATTATATGCTAATTTATACTCATTTAAATTGCTTTGGTTTAGAAAGTTTAGAAAATGTTAAAATAATTAGAAAAAGTATGTAAGAAATCTAGTGGTCTTGCCTTCAGCAAGCACATTAATTATAATGGATTGGATTTATATTGCACCTTTTGACCGATTGATGTACTCAAAGAAAGGTTGACATTTTGGATGCTTTTATTAAAACATCAATAGTTAACGACACAAGCATGGATATACATGGTTCATTGTTGCAAAGGTTCCTTGATTGACAAAGTGTTAATTGAATTGTATGAAATAATTATAATAAATGATCTGCTTACCTAGTTGTTGATGTCACTGAAGTCAATAGGGTAGGAAGTGGTGTGGTGTTGGTAGTTGTTGTTGGGGCAACAGTGGTGGTCAGGAGACCTAGAATAGAAATGGAAATACATTTTAGAGGGATTATAA
The DNA here is from genome assembly GCF_002021735.2 of Oncorhynchus kisutch. NCBI lineage: Eukaryota > Metazoa > Chordata > Actinopteri > Salmoniformes > Salmonidae > Oncorhynchus > Oncorhynchus kisutch. The sequence goes on along the minus strand of NW_022264193.1, from coordinate 22,076 downwards.
ACTTGTAATATGTCATATAACATTGATATATAAGTGTTTTCGAGATTGAAAATTTTACACGTTACATGGTGTTTGATAACTCACTGTCATACAAAAACATAGAAATGACAACCGTATGGTAACAAAAGCAGCATACCTGAGACTTTTAAGACTTCCTGTAGAAAACCACTAGGGTGGTTGACATCTTCCTCTTTGTATACATATGTCACGTTTGCCGTGATTTCAGTGCCATCAACACTGTGGACGTAAAAATGGGTTTTGTGTGAGAGTTAAACATGTTCCCTTCATCCTGTTTAGCTGTACAAGCAGCAGCTAAATGAAATCTGCAGAAATTCTAAAGAGTGCAGTTGAGAAAGACAGGTTGGTTCAAGGTTATGACGTTGTACTTACATGAGGTTGGCGTTGGGAAATTTAAACTGTTTGCCATCTGGTTCACTGAGAACCTTTTGGAGCTAAAAGGGGACAAAACATCAAGTTGTCAATTACTATCATGACCTGAACATGACCATGGATGTATCTTATGTGTAGAAGTACAGTATCTTACTAGTCTGTTAATTGAATCCTGTATCTGGGTTTCGGTCTCATTGGTGAGTGTGAGTCTATTACTTAGAGACTCCTGGGTTACATTGGTTATTTTGAAACCAAGGTCGATGGCAAATGAAGTATCTGTAAGTTCTGTGAGCACACAAAAAAATGGTCACTATAGCAACAGATCAAATTAACTGCTACAATTTAGGAGTTTCAACAACATTAAAAAACATTCAATAAGTATTTAGATAGCAGGAGCAGTTGAATGTTTATTTATTAAGAAATGATTTTATAGAGTGGAAATAAATGTCTTCATGAAGCCTAATTTGTTGAACTCACTGATATAAGTTGCATTCTGGAAGGTGGTTTGAGTGGTCGTGAATTGAGGAGACAATTGTTTCTTGACGGCACCAAGGACATCATCCTCAGTGGGGACTGGTGTTTTGACCTTGAATATCAGTTTAACAAAAACTCCCACTGTGCCGAATCTAAGAGAAAATAATAATACATGGAAAATTACATTTCCTAAAGAAAATGTTTGTACTTGCTAGCTTGTCTTAAAGTAATCATGGTTGTAAAATAAGTTATAGGATTGGCAGTCACTGCACTAGTAATGGTAGTGACTGGTTATAATTGGAAAAAGAAAGTCGGAGGAAAGATTGATTGATGGATAGGATAGGATAGGAAAGGATAGCCTGCACATATGAAAGTTGGTTCAGTCTCTCTAGCTTGAACGGTTCAAGAGTTAATATTATTTTTGGTGGGTTATTATATGCCAATTTATACTCATTTAAATTGCTTTGGTTTAGAAAGTTTAGAAAATGTTAAAATAATTAGAAAAAGTATGTAAGAAATCTAGTGGTCTTGCCTTCAGCAAGCACATTAATTATAATGGATTGGATTTATATTGCACCTTTTGACCGATTGATGTACTCAAAGAAAGGTTGACATTTTGGATGCTTTTATTAAAACATCAGTAGTTAACGACACAAGCATGGATATACATGGTTCATTGTTGCAAAGGTTCCTTGATTGACAAAGTGTTAATTGAATTGTATGAAATAATTATAATAAATGATCTTGCTTACCTAGTTGTTGATGTCACTGAAGTCAATAGGGTAGGAAGTGGTGTGGTGTTGGTAGTTGTTGTTGGGGCAACAGTGGTGGTCAGGAGACCTAGAATAGAAATGGAAATACATTTTAGAGGGATTATAAACTTGTAATATGTCATATAACATTGATATATAAGTGTTTTCGAGATTGAAAATTTTACACGTTACATGGTGTTTGATAACTCACTGTCATACAAAAACATAGAAATGACAACCGTATGGTAACAAAAGCAGCATACCTGAGACTTTTAAGACTTCCTGTAGAAAACCACTAGGGTGGTTGACATCTTCCTCTTTGTATACATATGTCACGTTTGCCGTGATTTCAGTGCCATCAACACTGTGGACGTAAAAATGGGTTTTGTGTGAGAGTTAAACATGTTCCCTTCATCCTGTTTAGCTGTACAAGCAGCAGCTAAATGAAATCTGCAGAAATTCTAAAGAGTGCAGTTGAGAAAGACAGGTTGGTTCAAGGTTATGACGTTGTACTTACATGAGGTTGGCGTTGGGAAATTTAAACTGTTTGCCATCTGGTTCACTGAGAACCTTTTGGAGCTAAAAGGGGACAAAACATCAAGTTGTCAATTACTATCATGACCTGAACATGACCATGGATGTATCTTATGTGTAGAAGTACAGTATCTTACTAGTCTGTTAATTGAATCCTGTATCTGGGTTTCGGTCTCATTGGTGAGTGTGAGTCTATTACTTAGAGACTCCTGGGTTACATTGGTTATTTTGAAACCAAGGTCGATGGCAAATGAAGTATCTGTAAGTTCTGTGAGCACACAAAAAAATGGTCACTATAGCAACAGATCAAATTAACTGCTACAATTTAGGAGTTTCAACAACATTAAAAAACATTCAATAAGTATTTAGATAGCAGGAGCAGTTGAATGTTTATTTATTAAGAAATGATTTTATAGAGTGGAAATAAATGTCTTCATGAAGCCTAATTTGTTGAACTCACTGATATAAGTTGCATTCTGGAAGGTGGTTTGAGTGGTCGTGAATTGAGGAGACAATTGTTTCTTGACGGCACCAAGGACATCATCCTCAGTGGGGACTGGTGTTTTGACCTTGAATATCAGTTTAACAAAAACTCCCACTGTGCCGAATCTAAGAGAAAATAATAATACATGGAAAATTACATTTCCTAAAGAAAATGTGTGTACTTGCTAGCTTGTCTTAAAGTAATCATGGTTGTAAAATAAGTTATAGGATTGGCAGTCACTGCACTAGTAATGGGAGTGACTGGTTATAATTGGAAAAAGAAAGTCGGTGGAAAGATTGATTGATGGATAGGATAGGATAGGAAAGGATAGCCTGCACATATGAAAGTTGGTTCAGTCTCTCTAGCTTGAACGGTTCAAGAGTTAATATTATTTTTGGTGGGTTATTATATGCTAATTTATACTCATTTAAATTGCTTTGGTTTAGAAAGTTTAGAAAATGTTAAAATAATTAGAAAAAGTATGTAAGAAATCTAGTGGTCTTGCCTTCAGCAAGCACATTAATTATAATGGATTGGATTTATATTGCACCTTTTGACCGATTGATGTACTCAAAGAAAGGTTGACATTTTGGATGCTTTTATTAAAACATCAGTAGTTAACGACACAAGCATGGATATACATGGTTCATTGTTGCAAAGGTTCCTTGATTGACAAAGTGTTAATTGAATTGTATGAAATAATTATAATAAATGATCTTGCTTACCTAGTTGTTGATGTCACTGAAGTCAATAGGGTAGGAAGTGGTGTGGTGTTGGTAGTTGTTGTTGGGGCAACAGTGGTGGTCAGGAGACCTAGAATAGAAATGGAAATACATTTTAGAGGGATTATAAACTTGTAATATGTCATATAACATTGATATATAAGTGTTTTCGAGATTGAAAATTTTACACGTTACATGGTGTTTGATAACTCACTGTCATACAAAAACATAGAAATGACAACCGTATGGTAACAAAAGCAGCATACCTGAGACTTTTAAGACTTCCTGTAGAAAACCACTAGGGTGGTTGACATCTTCCTCTTTGTATACATATGTCACGTTTGCCGTGATTTCAGTGCCATCAACACTGTGGACGTAAAAATGGGTTTTGTGTGAGAGTTAAACATGTTCCCTTCATCCTGTTTAGCTGTACAAGCAGCAGCTAAATGAAATCTGCAGAAATTCTAAAGAGTGCAGTTGAGAAAGACAGGTTGGTTCAAGGTTATGACGTTGTACTTACATGAGGTTGGCGTTGGGAAATTTAAACTGTTTGCCATCTGGTTCACTGAGAACCTTTTGGAGCTAAAAGGGGACAAAACATCAAGTTGTCAATTACTATCATGACCTGAACATGACCATGGATGTATCTTATGTGTAGAAGTACAGTATCTTACTAGTCTGTTAATTGAATCCTGTATCTGGGTTTCGGTCTCATTGGTGAGTGTGAGTCTATTACTTAGAGACTCCTGGGTTACATTGGTTATTTTGAAACCAAGGTCGATGGCAAATGAAGTATCTGTAAGTTCTGTGAGCACACAAAAAAATGGTCACTATAGCAACAGATCAAATTAACTGCTACAATTTAGGAGTTTCAACAACATTAAAAAACATTCAATAAGTATTTAGATAGCAGGAGCAGTTGAATGTTTATTTATTAAGAAATGATTTTATAGAGTGGAAATAAATGTCTTCATGAAGCCTAATTTGTTGAACTCACTGATATAAGTTGCATTCTGGAAGGTGGTTTGAGTGGTCGTGAATTGAGGAGACAATTGTTTCTTGACGGCACCAAGGACATCATCCTCAGTGGGGACTGGTGTTTTGACCTTGAATATCAGTTTAACAAAAACTCCCACTGTGCCGAATCTAAGAGAAAATAATAATACATGGAAAATTACATTTCCTAAAGAAAATGTGTGTACTTGCTAGCTTGTCTTAAAGTAATCATGGTTGTAAAATAAGTTATAGGATTGGCAGTCACTGCACTAGTAATGGGAGTGACTGGTTATAATTGGAAAAAGAAAGTCGGTGGAAAGATTGATTGATGGATAGGATAGGATAGGAAAGGATAGCCTGCACATATGAAAGTTGGTTCAGTCTCTCTAGCTTGAACGGTTCAAGAGTTAATATTATTTTTGGTGGGTTATTATATGCTAATTTATACTCATTTAAATTGCTTTGGTTTAGAAAGTTTAGAAAATGTTAAAATAATTAGAAAAAGTATGTAAGAAATCTAGTGGTCTTGCCTTCAGCAAGCACATTAATTATAATGGATTGGATTTATATTGCAGCCTTTTGACCGATTGATGTACTCAAAGAAAGGTTGACATTTTGGATGCTTTTATTAAAACATCAGTAGTTAACGACACAAGCATGGATATACATGGTTCATTGTTGCAAAGGTTCCTTGATTGACAAAGTGTTAATTGAATTGTATGAAATAATTATAATAAATGATCTTGCTTACCTAGTTGTTGATGTCACTGAAGTCAATAGGGTAGGAAGTGGTGTGGTGTTGGTAGTTGTTGTTGGGGCAACAGTGGTGGTCAGGAGACCTAGAATAGAAATGGAAATACATTTTAGAGGGATTATAAACTTGTAATATGTCATATAACATTGATATATAAGTGTTTTCGAGATTGAAAATTTTACACGTTACATGGTGTTTGATAACTCACTGTCATACAAAAACATAGAAATGACAACCGTATGGTAACAAAAGCAGCATACCTGAGACTTTTAAGACTTCCTGTAGAAAACCACTAGGGTGGTTGACATCTTCCTCTTTGTATACATATGTCACGTTTGCCGTGATTTCAGTGCCATCAACACTGTGGACGTAAAAATGGGTTTTGTGTGAGAGTTAAACATGTTCCCTTCATCCTGTTTAGCTGTACAAGCAGCAGCTAAATGAAATCTGCAGAAATTCTAAAGAGTGCAGTTGAGAAAGACAGGTTGGTTCAAGGTTATGACGTTGTACTTACATGAGGTTGGCGTTGGGAAATTTAAACTGTTTGCCATCTGGTTCACTGAGAACCTTTTGGAGCTAAAAGGGGACAAAACATCAAGTTGTCAATTACTATCATGACCTGAACATGACCATGGATGTATCTTATGTGTAGAAGTACAGTATCTTACTAGTCTGTTAATTGAATCCTGTATCTGGGTTTCGGTCTCATTGGTGAGTGTGAGTCTATTACTTAGAGACTCCTGGGTTACATTGGTTATTTTGAAACCAAGGTCGATGGCAAATGAAGTATCTGTAAGTTCTGTGAGCACACAAAAAAATGGTCACTATAGCAACAGATCAAATTAACTGCTACAATTTAGGAGTTTCAACAACATTAAAAAACATTCAATAAGTATTTAGATAGCAGGAGCAGTTGAATGTTTATTTATTAAGAAATGATTTTATAGAGTGGAAATAAATGTCTTCATGAAGCCTAATTTGTTGAACTCACTGATATAAGTTGCATTCTGGAAGGTGGTTTGAGTGGTCGTGAATTGAGGAGACAATTGTTTCTTGACGGCACCAAGGACATCATCCTCAGTGGGGACTGGTGTTTTGACCTTGAATATCAGTTTAACAAAAACTCCCACTGTGCCGAATCTAAGAGAAAATAATAATACATGGAAAATTACATTTCCTAAAGAAAATGTTTGTACTTGCTAGCTTGTCTTAAAGTAATCATGGTTGTAAAATAAGTTATAGGATTGGCAGTCACTGCACTAGTAATGGTAGTGACTGGTTATAATTGGAAAAAGAAAGTCGGAGGAAAGATTGATTGATGGATAGGATAGGATAGGAAAGGATAGCCTGCCATTATGAAAGTTGGTTCAGTCTCTCTAGCTTGAACGGTTCAAGAGTTAATATTATTTTTGGTGGGTTATTATATGCCAATTTATACTCATTTAAATTGCTTTGGTTTAGAAAGTTTAGAAAATGTTAAAATAATTAGAAAAAGTATGTAAGAAATCTAGTGGTCTTGCCTTCAGCAAGCACATTAATAATAATGGATTGGATTTATATTGCACCTTTTGACCGATTGATGTACTCAAAGAAAGGTTGACATTTTGGATGCTTTTATTAAAACATCAGTAGTTAACGACACAAGCATGGATATACATGGTTCATTGTTGCAAAGGTTCCTTGATTGACAAAGTGTTAATTGAATTGTATGAAATAATTATAATAAATGATCTTGCTTACCTAGTTGTTGATGTCACTGAAGTCAATAGGGTAGGAAGTGGTGTGGTGTTGGTAGTTGTTGTTGGGGTAACAGTGGTGGTCAGGAGACCTAGAATAGAAATGGAAATACATTTTAGAGGGATTATAAACTTGTAATATGTCATATAACATTGATATATAAGTGTTTTCGAGATTGAAAATTTTACACGTTACATGGTGTTTGATAACTCACTGTCATACAAAAACATAGAAATGACAACCGTATGGTAACAAAAGCAGCATACCTGAGACTTTTAAGACTTCCTGTAGAAAACCACTAGGGTGGTTGACATCTTCCTCTTTGTATACATATGTCACGTTTGCCGTGATTTCAGTGCCATCAACACTGTGGACGTAAAAATGGGTTTTGTGTGAGAGTTAAACATGTTCCCTTCATCCTGTTTAGCTGTACAAGCAGCAGCTAAATGAAATCTGCAGAAATTCTAAAGAGTGCAGTTGAGAAAGACAGGTTGGTTCAAGGTTATGACGTTGTACTTACATGAGGTTGGCGTTGGGAAATTTAAACTGTTTGCCATCTGGTTCACTGAGAACCTTTTGGAGCTAAAAGGGGACAAAACATCAAGTTGTCAATTACTATCATGACCTGAACATGACCATGGATGTATCTTATGTGTAGAAGTACAGTATCTTACTAGTCTGTTAATTGAATCCTGTATCTGGGTTTCGGTCTCATTGGTGAGTGTGAGTCTATTACTTAGAGACTCCTGGGTTACATTGGTTATTTTGAAACCAAGGTCGATGGCAAATGAAGTATCTGTAAGTTCTGTGAGCACACAAAAAAATGGTCACTATAGCAACAGATCAAATTAACTGCTACAATTTAGGAGTTTCAACAACATTAAAAAACATTCAATAAGTATTTAGATAGCAGGAGCAGTTGAATGTTTATTTATTAAGAAATGATTTTATAGAGTGGAAATAAATGTCTTCATGAAGCCTAATTTGTTGAACTCACTGATATAAGTTGCATTCTGGAAGGTGGTTTGAGTGGTCGTGAATTGAGGAGACAATTGTTTCTTGACGGCACCAAGGACATCATCCTCAGTGGGGACTGGTGTTTTGACCTTGAATATCAGTTTAACAAAAACTCCCACTGTGCCGAATCTAAGAGAAAATAATAATACATGGAAAATTACATTTCCTAAAGAAAATGTTTGTACTTGCTAGCTTGTCTTAAAGTAATCATGGTTGTAAAATAAGTTATAGGATTGGCAGTCACTGCACTAGTAATGGTAGTGACTGGTTATAATTGGAAAAAGAAAGTCGGAGGAAAGATTGATTGATGGATAGGATAGGATAGGAAAGGATAGCCTGCCATTATGAAAGTTGGTTCAGTCTCTCTAGCTTGAACGGTTCAAGAGTTAATATTATTTTTGGTGGGTTATTATATGCCAATTTATACTCATTTAAATTGCTTTGGTTTAGAAAGTTTAGAAAATGTTAAAATAATTAGAAAAAGTATGTAAGAAATCTAGTGGTCTTGCCTTCAGCAAGCACATTAATAATAATGGATTGGATTTATATTGCACCTTTTGACCGATTGATGTACTCAAAGAAAGGTTGACATTTTGGATGCTTTTATTAAAACATCAGTAGTTAACGACACAAGCATGGATATACATGGTTCATTGTTGCAAAGGTTCCTTGATTGACAAAGTGTTAATTGAATTGTATGAAATAATTATAATAAATGATCTTGCTTACCTAGTTGTTGATGTCACTGAAGTCAATAGGGTAGGAAGTGGTGTGGTGTTGGTAGTTGTTGTTGGGGTAACAGTGGTGGTCAGGAGACCTAGAATAGAAATGGAAATACATTTTAGAGGGATTATAAACTTGTAATATGTCATATAACATTGATATATAAGTGTTTTCGAGATTGAAAATTTTACACGTTACATGGTGTTTGATAACTCACTGTCATACAAAAACATAGAAATGACAACCGTATGGTAACAAAAGCAGCATACCTGAGACTTTTAAGACTTCCTGTAGAAAACCACTAGGGTGGTTGACATCTTCCTCTTTGTATACATATGTCACGTTTGCCGTGATTTCAGTGCCATCAACACTGTGGACGTAAAAATGGGTTTTGTGTGAGAGTTAAACATGTTCCCTTCATCCTGTTTAGCTGTACAAGCAGCAGCTAAATGAAATCTGCAGAAATTCTAAAGAGTGCAGTTGAGAAAGACAGGTTGGTTCAAGGTTATGACGTTGTACTTACATGAGGTTGGCGTTGGGAAATTTAAACTGTTTGCCATCTGGTTCACTGAGAACCTTTTGGAGCTAAAAGGGGACAAAACATCAAGTTGTCAATTACTATCATGACCTGAACATGACCATGGATGTATCTTATGTGTAGAAGTACAGTATCTTACTAGTCTGTTAATTGAATCCTGTATCTGGGTTTCGGTCTCATTGGTGAGTGTGAGTCTATTACTTAGAGACTCCTGGGTTACATTGGTTATTTTGAAACCAAGGTCGATGGCAAATGAAGTATCTGTAAGTTCTGTGAGCACACAAAAAAATGGTCACTATAGCAACAGATCAAATTAACTGCTACAATTTAGGAGTTTCAACAACATTAAAAAACATTCAAGAAGTATTTAGATAGCAGGAGCAGTTGAATGTTTATTTATTAAGAAATGATTTTATAGAGTGGAAATAAATGTCTTCATGAAGCCTAATTTGTTGAACTCACTGATATAAGTTGCATTCTGGAAGGTGGTTTGAGTGGTCGTGAATTGAGGAGACAATTGTTTCTTGACGGCACCAAGGACATCATCCTCAGTGGGGACTGGTGTTTTGACCTTGAATATCAGTTTAACAAAAACTCCCACTGTGCCGAATCTAAGAGAAAATAATAATACATGGAAAATTACATTTCCTAAAGAAAATGTGTGTACTTGCTAGCTTGTCTTAAAGTAATCATGGTTGTAAAATAAGTTATAGGAATGGCAGTCACTGCACTAGTAATGGTAGTGACTGGTTATAATTGGAAAAAGAAAGTCGATGGAAAGATTGATTGATAGATAGGAAAGGATAGCCTGAACATATGAAAGTTGGTTCGGTCTCTCTAGCTTGAACGGTTCAAGAGTTAATATTATTTTTGGTGGGTTATTATATGCTAATTTATACTCATTTAAATTGCTTTGGTTTAGAAAGTTTAGAAAATGTTAAAATAATTAGAAAAAGTATGTAAGAAATCTAGTGGTCTTGCCTTCAACAAGCACATTAATTATAATGGATTGGATTTATATTGCACCTTTTGGTGGGTTATTATATGCTAAATAATATTAATATAACGACACAAGCATGGATATACAAGGATATACACAAAATACACTAAATTATCTTGCATACCTAGTTGTTGATGTCATAGAAGTTGAGATATAAGTTGAAGTTCTTGTATTCGATGTAGGAAGTACAGTTGTGTTTGTACTTGTAGGTGATGCAGTTGTAGTCCTTGTTGTAGGATGATAACTACCAGTTGTGGCTGTGGTTGTAGGACCTGCAGAATTAATTGATATAATAGTGGTTGTAGGACCAACTATTGTTGTCATAGGATTTACAGTCGTTGAAAGAGCTGTTGTAGTTGTTGTAGAAGGGGCTGCACTGGTTGTCGTGGTAGGGTCTGCAGTCTTAGTAGTTGTAGGAGTAGGTTCTGTTGTAGTAGGTTCTGGAGTTGTAGTGGTCGTAGTAGCAGCAGTTAGTGTGATTAGGGCTGCAGTGGCTGTCGTAGGGGCAGCTTCTGTGGTTGAAGTAGATGCTAAAGTTGTTGTAGGAGCTGCAGTTGTCGTGGGAGCTACAGTTGTTGTAGGTGCTGTTGTTGTGGTTGTCGTAGGAGCTGAAGTTGTAGTTGTTGTAAAAGGTGCTGCAGTCACTGTGGTCGTAAGAACAGCAGTTGTTGTAATAGGAACTGCACTGGTTGTCGTAGTAGGTTGTGGAGTTGCAGTGGTCGTAGGAGCAGCAGTTGTTGTGGGAGCTACAGTTGTTGAAGGTGCTGTTGTTGTGGTTGTCGTAGGAGCTGAAGTTGTAGTTGTTGTAGCAGGTGCTGCAGTGGTTGTCGTAATAGTTTCTGGAGTAGTAGTTGTCGTTGGAGCAGCAGTGGTTGTAGTTATAGCTTCTATGGTTGTCGTAGAGGCAGCTGCTGTGGTTGACGTAGTAGCTACAGTTGTTGTATCAGGAGCTGTAGTTGTGATTGTTGTAGTAAGTACAGCAGGTGGAGTGGTCGTGGTAGCTACAGTTGTAGGAACTGCAGGAGTTGTAGTAGGTGCTGCTGTTGTGGTTGTAGTAGGAGCTGAAGTTGTAGTTGTTGTAGAAGGTGCTGCAGTCACTGTGGTCGTAAGAACAGCAGTTGTTGTAGTAGGAGCTGCACTGGTTGTCGTATTAGGTTGTGGAGTTGCAGTGGTCGTAGGAGCAGCAGTTGTTGTAGTTAGGGCTGCAATGGTTGTCGTAGATGCTAAAGTTGTTGTAGGAGCTGCAGTTGTCGTGGGAGCTACAGTTGTTGTAGTTGCTGTTGTTGTGGTTGTCGTAGGAGCTGAAGTTGTAGTTGTTGTATCAGGCGCTGCAGTGGTTGTCGTAATAGGTTCTGCAGTTGTAGTGGTCGTTGGAGCAGCAGTGGTTGTAGTTAGAGCTTCTATGGTTGTCGTAGAGGCAGCTGCTGTGGTTGACGTAGGAGCTACAGTTGTTGTATCAGGAGCTGTAGTTGTGATTGTTGTAGTAAGTACAGCAGGTGGAGTGGTCGTGGTAGCTACAGTTGTAGGAACTGCAGGAGTTGTAGTAGGTGCCGTTGTTATGGTTGTCGTAGGAGCTGAAGTTGTAGTTGTTGTAGAAGGTGCTGCAGTCACTGTGGTCATAAGAACAGCAGTTGTTGTAGTAGGAACTGCACTGGTTGTCGTAGTAGGTTGTGGAGTTGCAGTGGTCGTAGGAGCAGAAGTTGTTGTAGTTAGGGCTGCAATGGTTGTCGTAGATGCTAAAGTTGTTGTAGGAGCTGCAGTTGTCGTGGGAGCTACAGTTGTTGTAGTTGCTGTTGTTGTGGTTGTCGTAGGAGCTGAAGTTGTAGTTGTTGTATCAGGCGCTGCAGTGGTTGTCGTAATAGGTTCTGCAGTTGTAGTGGTCGTTGGAGCAGCAGTGGTTGTAGTTAGAGCTTCTATGGTTGTCGTAGAGGCAGCTGCTGTGGTTGACGTAGGAGCTACAGTTGTTGTATCAGGAGCTGTAGTTGTGATTGTTGTAGTAAGTACAGCAGGTGGAGTGGTCGTGGTAGCTACAGTTGTAGGAACTGCAGGAGTTGTAGTAGGTGCCGTTGTTATGGTTGTTGTAGGAGCTGAAGTTGTAGTTGTTGTAGCAGGAGCTGCACTGGTTGTCGTAATAGTTTCTGGAGTTGTAGTGGTCGTTGGAGCAGCAGTGGTTGTAGTTAGAGCTTCTATGGTTGTCGTAGAGGCAGCTGCTGTGGTTGACGTAGGAGCTACAGTTGTTGTATCAGGAGCTGTAGTTGTGATTGTTGTAGTAAGTACAGCAGGTGGAGTGGTTGTGGTAGCTACAGTTGTAGGAACTGCAGGAGTTGTAGTAGGTGCTGCTGTTGTGGTTGTAGTAGGAGCTGAAGTTGTAGTTGTTGTAGAAGGTGCTGCAGTCACTGTGGTCGTAAGAACAGCAGTTGTTGTAGTAGGAACTGCACTGGTTGTCGTAGTAGGTTGTGGAGTTGCAGTGGTCGTAGGAGCAGAAGTTGTTGTAGTTAGGGCTGCAATGGTTGTCGTAGATGCTAAAGTTGTTGTAGGAGCTGCAGTTGTCGTGGGAGCTACAGTTGTTGTAGTTGCTGTTGTTGTGGTTGTCGTAGGAGCTGAAGTTGTAGTTGTTGTATCAGGCGCTGCAGTGGTTGTCGTAATAGGTTCTGCAGTTGTAGTGGTCGTTGGAGCAGCAGTGGTTGTAGTTAGAGCTTCTATGGTTGTCGTAGAGGCAGCTGCTGTGGTTGACGTAGGAGCTACAGTTGTTGTATCAGGAGCTGTAGTTGTGATTGTTGTAGTAAGTACAGCAGGTGGAGTGGTCGTGGTAGCTACAGTTGTAGGAACTGCAGGAGTTGTAGTAGGTGCCGTTGTTATGGTTGTTGTAGGAGCTGAAGTTGTAGTTGTTGTAGCAGGAGCTGCACTGGTTGTCGTAATAGTTTCTGGAGTTGTAGTGGTCGTTGGAGCAGCAGTGGTTGTAGTTAGAGCTTCTATGGTTGTCGTAGAGGCAGCTGCTGTGGTTGACGTAGGAGCTACAGTTGTTGTATCAGGAGCTGTAGTTGTGATTGTTGTAGTAAGTACAGCAGGTGGAGTGGTCGTGGTAGCTACAGTTGTAGGAACTGCAGGAGTTGTAGTAGGTGCTGCTGTTGTGGTTGTAGTAGGAGCTGAAGTTGTAGTTGTTGTAGAAGGTGCTGCAGTCACTGTGGTCGTAAGAACAGCAGTTGTTGAAGTAGGAGCTGCACTGGTTGTCGTATTAGGTTGTGGAGTTGCAGTGGTCGTAGGAGCAGCAGTTGTTGTAGTTAGGGCTGCAATGGTTGTCGTAGATGCTAAAGTTGTTGTAGGAGCTGCAGTTGTCGTGGGAGCTACAGTTGTTGTAGTTGCTGTTGTTGTGGTTGTCGTAGGAGCTGAAGTTGTAGTTGTTGTATCAGGCGCTGCAGTGGTTGTCGTAATAGGTTCTGCAGTTGTAGTGGTCGTTGGAGCAGCAGTGGTTGTAGTTAGAGCTTCTATGGTTGTCGTAGAGGCAGCTGCTGTGGTTGACGTAGGAGCTACAGTTGTTGTATCAGGAGCTGTAGTTGTGATTGTTGTAGTAAGTACAGCAGGTGGAGTGGTCGTGGTAGCTACAGTTGTAGGAACTGCAGGAGTTGTAGTAGGTGCCGTTGTTATGGTTGTCGTAGGAGCTGAAGTTGTAGTTGCTGTAGAAGGTGCTGCAGTCACTGTGGTCGTAAGAACAGCAGTTGTTGTAGTAGGAGCTGCACTGGTTGTCGTAGTAGGTTGTGGAGTTGCAGTGGTCGTAGGAGCAGCAGTTGTTGTAGTTAGGGCTGCAATGGTTGTCGTAGATGCTAAAGTTGTTGTAGGAGCTGCAGTTGTCGTGGGAGCTACAGTTGTTGTAGTTGCTGTTGTTGTGGTTGTCGTAGGAGCTGAAGTTGTAGTTGTTGTATCAGGCGCTGCAGTGGTTGTCGTAATAGGTTCTGCAGTTGTAGTGGTCGTTGGAGCAGCAGTGGTTGTAGTTAGAGCTTCTATGGTTGTCGTAGAGGCAGCTGCTGTGGTTGACGTAGGAGCTACAGTTGTTGTATCAGGAGCTGTAGTTGTGATTGTTGTAGTAAGTACAGCAGGTGGAGTGGTCGTGGTAGCTACAGTTGTAGGAACTGCAGGAGTTGTAGTAGGTGCCGTTGTTATGGTTGTTGTAGGAGCTGAAGTTGTAGTTGTTGTAGCAGGAGCTGCACTGGTTGTCGTAATAGTTTCTGGAGTTGTAGTGGTCGTTGGAGCAGCAGTGGTTGTAGTTAGAGCTTCTATGGTTGTCGTAGAGTCAGCTGCTGTGGTTGACGCAGGAGCTACAGTTGTTGTATCAGGAGCTGTAGTTGTGATTGTTGTAGTAAGTACAGCAGGTGGAGTGGTCGTGGTAGCTACAGTTGTAGGAACTGCAGGAGTTGTAGTAGGTGCCGTTGTTATGGTTGTCGTAGGAGCTGAAGTTGTAGTTGTTGTAGAAGGTGCTGCAGTCACTGTGGTCGTAAGAACAGCAGTTGTTGTAGTAGGAACTGCACTGGTTGTCGTAGTAGGTTGTGGAGTTGCAGTGGTCGTAGGAGCAGCAGTTGTTGTAGTTAGGGCTGCAATGGTTGTCGTAGATGCTAAAGTTGTTGTAGGAGCTGCAGTTGTCGTGGGAGCTACAGTTGTTGTAGTTGCTGTTGTTGTGGTTGTCGTAGGAGCTGAAGTTGTAGTTGTTGTATCAGGCGCTGCAGTGGTTGTCGTAATAGGTTCTGCAGTTGTAGTGGTCGTTGGAGCAGCAGTGGTTGTAGTTAGAGCTTCTATGGTTGTCGTAGAGGCAGCTGCTGTGGTTGACGTAGGAGTTACAGTTGTTGTATCAGGAGCTGTAGTTGTGATTGTTGTAGTAAGTACAGCAGGTGGAGTGGTCGTGGTAGCTACAGTTGTAGGAACTGCAGGAGTTGTAGTAGGTGCCGTTGTTATGGTTGTTGTAGGAGCTGAAGTTGTAGTTGTTGTAGCAGGAGCTGCACTGGTTGTCGTAATAGTTTCTGGAGTTGTAGTGGTCGTTGGAGCAGCAGTGGTTGTAGTTAGAGCTTCTATGGTTGTCGTAGAGGCAGCTGCTGTGGTTGACGCAGGAGCTACAGTTGTTGTATCAGGAGCTGTAGTTGTGATTGTTGTAGTAAGTACAGCAGGTGGAGTGGTCGTGGTAGCTACAGTTGTAGTAGGTGCCGTTGTTATGGTTGTCGTAGGAGCTGAAGTTGTAGTTGTTGTAGCAGGAGCCGCAGTGGTTGTCGTAATAGTTTCTGGAGTTGTAGTGGTCGTTGGAGCAGCAGTGGTTGTAGTTAGAGCTTCTATGGTTGTCGTAGAGGCAGCTGCTGTGGTTGACATGGTAGCTACAGTTGTTGTATCAGGAGCTGTAGTTGTGATTGTTGTAGTAAGTACAGCAGGTGGAGTGGTCATGGTAGCTACAGTTGTAGGAACTGCAGGAGTTGTAGTAGGTGCTGCTGTTGTGGTTGTAGTAGGAGCTGAAGTTGTAGTTGTTGTAGAAGGTGCTGCAGTCACTGTGGTCGTAAGAACAGCAGTTGTTGTAGTAGGAGCTGCACTGGTTGTCGTATTAGGTTGTGGAGTTGCAGTGGTCGTAGGAGCAGCAGTTGTTGTAGTTAGGGCTGCAATGGTTGTCGTAGATGCTAAGGTTGTTGTAGGAGCTGCAGTTGTCGTGGGAGCTACAGTTGTTGTAGTTGCTGTTGTTGTGGTTGTCGTAGGAGCTGAAGTTGTAGTTGTTGTATCAGGCGCTGCAGTGGTTGTCGTAATAGGTTCTGCAGTTGTAGTGGTCGTTGGAGCAGCAGTGGTTGTAGTTAGAGCTTCTATGGTTGTCGTAGAGGCAGCTGCTGTGGTTGACGTAGGAGCTACAGTTGTTGTATCAGGAGCTGTAGTTGTGATTGTTGTAGTAAGTACAGCAGGTGGAGTGGTCGTGGTAGCTACAGTTGTAGGAACTGCAGGAGTTGTAGTATGTGCCGTTGTTATGGTTGTCGTAGGAGCTGAAGTTGTAGTTGCTGTAGAAGGTGCTGCAGTCACTGTGGTCGTAAGAACAGCAGTTGTTGTAGTAGGAGCTGCACTGGTTGTCGTAGTAGGTTGTGGAGTTGCAGTGGTCGTAGGAGCAGCAGTTGTTGTAGTTAGGGCTGCAATGGTTGTCGTAGATGCTAAAGTTGTTGTAGGAGCTGCAGTTGTCGTGGGAGCTACAGTTGTTGTAGGTGCTGTTGTAGGAGCTACAGTTGTTGTATCAGGAGCTGTAGTTGTGATTGTTGTAGTAAGTAAAGCAGGTGGAGTGGTCGTGGTAGCTACAGTTGTAGGAACTGCAGGAGTTGTAGTAGGTGCCGTTGTTATGGTTGTTGTAGGAGCTGAAGTTGTAGTTGTTGTAGCAGGAGCTGCACTGGTTGTCGTAATAGTTTCTGCAGTTGTAGTGGTCGTTGGAGCAGCTGCTGTGGTTGACGCAGGAGCTACAGTTGTTGTATCAGGAGCTGTAGTTGTGATTGTTGTAGTAAGTACAGCAGGTGGAGTGGTCGTGGTAGCTACAGTTGTAGTAGGTGCCGTTGTTATGGTTGTCGTAGGAGCTGAAGTTGTAGTTGTTGTAGCAGGAGCTGCAGTGGTTGTCGTAATAGTTTCTGGAGTTGTAGTGGTCGTTGGAGCAGCAGTGGTTGTAGTTAGAGCTTCTATGGTTGTCGTAGAGGCAGCTGCTGTGGTTGACGTAGGAGCTACAGTTGTTGTATCAGGAGCTGTAGTTGTGATTGTTGTAGTAAGTACAGCAGGTGGAGTGGTCGTGGTAGCTACAGTTGTAGGAACTGCAGGAGTTGTAGTAGGTGCCGTTGTTATGGTTGTCGTAGGAGCTGAAGTTGTAGTTGTTGTAGCAGGAGCTGCACTGGTTGTCGTAATAGTTTCTGGAGTTGTAGTGGTCGTTGGAGCAGCAGTGGTTGTAGTTAGAGCTTCTATGGTTGTCGTAGAGGCAGCTGCTGTGGTTGACGCAGGAGCTACAGTTGTTGTATCAGGAGCTGTAGTTGTGATTGTTGTAGTAAGTACAGCAGGTGGAGTGGTCGTGGTAGCTACAGTTGTAGTAGGTGCCGTTGTTATGGTTGTCGTAGGAGCTGAAGTTGTAGTTGTTGTAGCAGGAGCTGCAGTGGTTGTCGTAATAGTTTCTGGAGTTGTAGTGGTCGTTGGAGCAGCAGTGGTTGTAGTTAGAGCTTCTATGGTTGTCGTAGAGGCAGCTGCTGTGGTTGACGTAGGAGCTACAGTTGTTGTATCAGGAGCTGTAGTTGTGATTGTTGTAGTAAGTACAGCAGGTGGAGTGGTCGTGGTAGCTACAGTTGTAGGAACTGCAGGAGTTGTAGTAGGTGCCGTTGTTATGGTTGTCGTAGGAGCTGAAGTTGTAGTTGTTGTAGAAGGTGCTGCAGTCACTGTGGTCATAAGAACAGCAGTTGTTGTAGTAGGAACTGCACTGGTTGTCGTAGTAGGTTGTGGAGTTGCAGTGGTCGTAGGAGCAGAAGTTGTTGTAGTTAGGGCTGCAATGGTTGTCGTAGATGCTAAAGTTGTTGTAGGAGCTGCAGTTGTCGTGGGAGCTAAAGTTGTTGTAGTTGCTGTTGTTGTGGTTGTCGTAGGAGCTGAAGTTGTAGTTGTTGTATCAGGCGCTGCAGTGGTTGTCGTAATAGGTTCTGCAGTTGTAGTGGTCGTTGGAGCAGCAGTGGTTGTAGTTAGAGCTTCTATGGTTGTCGTAGAGGCAGCTGCTGTGGTTGACGTAGGAGCTACAGTTGTTGTATCAGGAGCTGTAGTTGTGATTGTTGTAGTAAGTACAGCAGGTGGAGTGGTCGTGGTAGCTACAGTTGTAGGAACTGCAGGAGTTGTAGTAGGTGCCGTTGTTATGGTTGTTGTAGGAGCTGAAGTTGTAGTTGCTGTAGAAGGTGCTGCAGTCACTGTGGTCGTAAGAACAGCAGTTGTTGTAGTAGGAGCTGCACTGGTTGTCGTAGTAGGTTGTGGAGTTGCAGTGGTCGTAGGAGCAGCAGTTGTTGTAGTTAGGGCTGCAATGGTTGTCGTAGATGCTAAAGTTGTTGTAGGAGCTGCAGTTGTCGTGGGAGCTACAGTTGTTGTAGGTGCTGTTGTTGTGGTTGTCGTAATAGCTGAAGTTGTAATTGTTGTAGCAGAAGCTGCAGTGGTTGTCGTAATAGTTTCTGGAGTTGTAGTGGTCGTTGGAGCAGCAGTGGTTGTAGTTAGAGCTTCTATGGTTGTCGTAGAGGCAGCTGCTGTGGTTGACGTAGGAGCTACAGTTGTTGTATCAGGAGCTGTAGTTGTGATTGTTGTAGTAAGTACAGCAGGTGGAGTGGTCGTGGTAGCTACAGTTGTAGGAACTGCAGGAGTTGTAGTAGGTGCCGTTGTTATGGTTGTTGTAGGAGCTGAAGTTGTAGTTGTTGTAGCAGGAGCTGCACTGGTTGTCGTAATAGTTTCTGCAGTTGTAGTGGTCGTTGGAGCAGCAGTGGTTGTAGTTAGAGCTTCTATGGTTGTCGTAGAGGCAGCTGCTGTGGTTGACGCAGGAGCTACAGTTGTTGTATCAGGAGCTGTAGTTGTGATTGTTGTAGTAAGTACAGCAGGTGGAGTGGTCGTGGTAGCTACAGTTGTAGTAGGTGCCGTTGTTATGGTTGTCGTAGGAGCTGAAGTTGTAGTTGTTGTAGCAGGAGCTGCAGTGGTTGTCGTAATAGTTTCTGGAGTTGTAGTGGTCGTTGGAGCAGCAGTGGTTGTAGTTAGAGCTTCTATGGTTGTCGTAGAGGCAGCTGCTGTGGTTGACGTAGGAGCTACAGTTGTTGTATCAGGAGCTGTAGTTGTGATTGTTGTAGTAAGTACAGCAGGTGGAGTGGTCGTGGTAGCTACAGTTGTAGGAACTGCAGGAGTTGTAGTAGGTGCCGTTGTTATGGTTGTCGTAGGAGCTGAAGTTGTAGTTGTTGTAGAAGGTGCTGCAGTCACTGTGGTCGTAAGAACAGCAGTTGTTGTAGTAGGAACTGCACTGGTTGTCGTAGTAGGTTGTGGAGTTGCAGTGGTCGTAGGAGCAGAAGTTGTTGTAGTTAGGGCTGCAATGGTTGTCGTAGATGCTAAAGTTGTTGTAGGAGCTGCAGTTGTCGTGGGAGCTACAGTTGTTGTAGTTGCTGTTGTTGTGGTTGTCGTAGGAGCTGAAGTTGTAGTTGTTGTATCAGGCACTGCAGTGGTTGTCGTAATAGGTTCTGCAGTTGTAGTGGTCGTTGGAGCAGCAGTGGTTGTAGTTAGAGCTTCTATGATTGTCGTAGAGGCAGCTGCTGTGGTTGACGTAGGAGTTACAGTTGTTGTATCAGGAGCTGTAGTTGTGATTGTTGTAGTAAGTACAGGCAGGTGAGTGGTCGTGGTAGCTACAGTTGTAGGAACTGCAGGGGTTGTAGTAGGTGCCGTTGTTATGGTTGTTGTAGGAGCTGAAGTTGTAGTTGTTGTAGCAGGAGCTGCACTGGTTGTCGTAATAGTTTCTGGAGTTGTAGTGGTCGTTGGAGCAGCAGTGGTTGTAGTTAGAGCTTCTATGGTTGTCGTAGAGGCAGCTGCTGTGGTTGACGCAGGAGCTACAGTTGTTGTATCAGGAGCTGTAGTTGTGATTGTTGTAGTAAGTACAGCAGGTGGAGTGGTCGTGGTAGCTACAGTTGTAGTAGGTGCCGTTGTTATGGTTGTCGTAGGAGCTGAGTTGTAGTTGTTGTAGCAGGAGCTGCAGTGGTTGTCGTAATAGTTTCTGGAGTTGTAGTGGTCGTTGGAGCAGCAGTGGTTGTAGTTAGAGCTTCTATGGTTGTCGTAGAGGCAGCTGCTGTGGTTGACGTGGTAGCTACGTTGTTGTATCAGGAGCTGTAGTTGTGATTGTTGTAGTAAGTACAGCAGTGGAGTGGTCATGGTAGCTACAGTTGTAGGAACTGCAGGAGTTGTAGTAGGTGCTGCTGTTGTGGTTGTAGTAGGAGCTGAAGTTGTAGTTGTTGTAGCAGGAGCTGCACTGGTTGTCGTAATAGTTTCTGCAGTTGTAGTGGTCGTTGGAGCAGCAGTGGTTGTAGTTAGAGCTTCTATGGTTGTCGTAGAGGCAGCTGCTGTGGTTGACGCAGGAGCTACAGTTGTTGTATCAGGAGCTGTAGTTGTGATTGTTGTAGTAAGTACAGCAGGTGGAGTGGTCGTGGTAGCTACAGTTGTAGTAGGGTGCCGTTGTTATGGTTGTCGTAGGAGCTGAAGTTGTAGTTGTTGTAGCAGGAGCTGCAGTGGTTGTCGTAATAGTTTCTGGAGTTGTAGTGGTCGTTGGAGCAGCAGTGGTTGTAGTTAGAGCTTCTATGGTTGTCGTAGAGGCAGCTGCTGTGGTTGACGTAGGAGCTACAGTTGTTGTATCAGGAGCTGTAGTTGTGATTGTTGTAGTAAGTACAGCAGGTGGAGTGGTCGTGGTAGCTACAGTTGTAGGAACTGCAGGAGTTGTAGTAGGTGCCGTTGTTATGGTTGTCGTAGGAGCTGAAGTTGTAGTTGTTGTAGAGGTGCTGCAGTCACTGTGGTCGTAAGAACAGCAGTTGTTGTAGTAGGAACTGCACTGGTTGTCGTAGTAGGTTGTGGAGTTGCAGTGGTCGTAGGAGCAGCAGTTGTTGTAGTTAGGGCTGCAATGGTTGTCGTAGATGCTAAAGTTGTTTGTAGGAGCTGCAGTTGTCGTGGGAGCTACAGTTGTTGTAGTTGCTGTTGTTGTGGTTGTCGTATGAGCTGAAGTTGTAGTTGTTTGTAGCAGGCACTGCAGTGTTGTCCGTATAGGTTCTGGAGTTGTAGTGGTCTGTTGGAGCAGCAGTGTTGTAGTTAGAGCTTCTATGGTTGTCGTAGAGGGCACTGCTGTGGGTTTGACGTAGGAGTTAAGTTGTTGTATCAGGAGCTGTAGTGTGATTGTTGTAGTAAGTACAGCAGGTGGAGTGGTCGTGTAGCTACAGTGTAGGAACTGCAGGGGTTGTAGTAGGTGCCGTTGTTATGGTGTTTGTAGGAGCTGAAGTTGTAGTTGTTTGTAGCAGGAGCTGCACTGGTTGTCGTAATAGTTTCTGGAGTTGTAGTGGTCGTTGGAGCAGCAGTGGTTGTAGTAGGCTTCTATGGTTGTCGTAGAGGCAGCTGCTGTGGTTGACGCAGGAGCTACAGTTGTTGTGTATCAGGAGCTGTAGTTGTGATTGTTGTAGTAAGTACAGCAGGTGGAGTGGTCGTGGTAGCTACAGTTGTAGTAGGTGCCGTTGTTATGGTTGTCGTAGGAGCTGAAGTTGTAGTTGTTGTAGCAGGAGCTGCAGTGGTTGTCGTAATAGTTTCTGGAGTTGTAGTGGTCGTTGGAGCAGCAGTGGTTGTAGTTAGAGCTTCTATGGTTGTCGTAGAGGCAGCTGCTGTGGTTGACGTGGTAGCTACAGTTGTTGTATCAGGAGCTGTAGTTGTGTATTGTTGTAGTAAGTACAGCAGGTGGAGTGGTCATGGAGTAGCTCACAGTTGTAGGAACTGCAGGAGTTGTAGTAGGTGCTGCTTGTTGTGGTTGTAGTAGGAGCTGAAGTTTGTAGTTTGTTGTAGCAGGAGCTGCACTGGTTGTCGTAATAGTTCAGCAGTTGTAGTGGTCGTTGGAGCAGCAGTGGTTGTAGTTAGAGCTTCTATGGTTGTCGTAGAGGCAGCTGCTGTGGTTGACGCAGGAGCTACAGTTGTTGTATCAGGAGCTGTAGTTGTGATTGTTGTAAGTAAGTACAGCAGGTGAGTGGTCGTGGTAGCTACAGTTGTAGTAGGTGCCGTTGTTA
Source organism: Oncorhynchus kisutch (assembly GCF_002021735.2). NCBI lineage: Eukaryota > Metazoa > Chordata > Actinopteri > Salmoniformes > Salmonidae > Oncorhynchus > Oncorhynchus kisutch. The sequence continues at coordinate 175 of NW_022264193.1, read as the reverse complement.
TGGTTGTCCGTAGGAGCTGAAGTTGTAGTTGTTGTAGCAGGAGCTGCAGTGGTTGTCGTAATAGTTTCTGGAGTTGTAGTGGCGTTGGAGCAGCAGTGTTGTAGTTAGAGCTTCTATGGTTGTCGTAGAGGCAGCTGCTGTGGTTGACGTAGGAGCTTACAGTTGTTGTATCAGG
>NW_022264192.1:0-33626 GCF_002021735.2 Oncorhynchus kisutch | reverse complement strand
TGAGTTGAGGAGGGAGAGGAAGAATGAAGGCAGGTGTGAATAATGTTGAGTTGAGGAGGGAGAGGAGAATGAAGGCAGGTGTGAATAACTGTTGAGTTGAGGAGGGGAGGAGAATGAAGGCAGGTGTGAATAATGTGACTTGAGGAGGGAGAGGAGAATGAAAGGCGGTGTGAATAACTGTTGAGTTGAGGAAGGAGAGGAGAATGAAAGGCTGGTGTAAATAACTGTTGAGTTGAGGAGGGGAGGAGAATGAAGGCAGGTGTAAATAACTGTTGAGTTGAGGAGGGAAAGAGAATGAAAGCCTGGTATAAATAACTGTTGAGTTGAGGAGGGAGGAGAATGAAAAATCCTGGTATAAATAACTGTTGAGTTGAGGAGGGAGAGGAGAATGAAGGCTGGGTGTAAATAACTGTTGAGTTGAGGAGAGAATAAAGCCTGGTAATGTAAATAGCGTTGAGTTGAGGAGGGAGAGAGAATGAAAGGCTGGTGTAAATAGCGTTGAGTTGAGGAGGGAGAGGAGAATGAAAGGCTGGTGTAAATAACTGTTGAGTTGAGGAGAATAAAGGCTGGTGTAAAAAAGCGTGGTGGAGTTGAGGAGGGGAGGAGAATGAAAGGCTGGTGTAAATAAGCGCTGAGTTGAAGAGGGAGAGGAGAATAAAGGCTGGTGTAAATAACTGTTGAGTTGAGGAGAATAAAGGCTGGTGTAAATAAGCGTTGAGTTGAGGAGAGGAGAGGAGAAGAATGAAGGAAGGTGTAAATAACTGTTGAGTTGAGGAGGGAGAGGAGAATGAAGGAAGGTGTAAATAACTGTTGAGTTGAGGAGGGAGAGGAGAATGAAAGGCTGGTGTAAATAACTGTTGAGTTGAGGAGGGAGAGGAGAATGAAGGGAGGTGTAAATAACTGTTGAGTTGAGGAGGGAGAGGAGAGTGAAAGGCTGGTGTAAATAACTGTTGAGTTGAGGAGGGAGAGGAGAATGAAGGCTGGTTTAAATAACTGTTGAGTTGAGGAGGGAGAGGAGAATGAAGGCAGGTGTAAATAACTGTTGAGTTGAGGGAGGAGAGGAGAATGAAAGGCTGGTGTAAATAACTGTTGAGTTGAGGAGGGAAAGGAGAATGAAAGCCTGGTATAAATAACTGTTGAGTTGAGGAAGGAGAGGAGAATGAAATCCTGGTATAAATAACTGTTGAGTTGAGGAGGAGAGGAGAATGAAAGGCTGGTGTAAATCTGTTGAGTTGAGGAGAATAAAGCCTGGTGTAAATAAGCGTTGAGTTGAGGAGGGAGAGGAGAATGAAAGGCTGGTGTAAATAAGCGTTGAGTGAGGAGGGAGAGGAGAATGAAAGGCTGGTGTAAATAACTGTTGAGTTGAGGAGAATAAAGGCTGGTGTAAAAAAGCGTGGAGTTGAGGAGGGAGAGAGGAATGAAAGGCTGGTTGTAATAAGCGCTGAGTTGAAGAGGGAGAGGGGGATAAAAGAGCTGTGTAAATAACTGTTGAGTTGAGGAGGGAGAGGAGAATAAAAGGCTGGTGTAAATAACTGTTGAGTTGAGGAGAATAAAGGCTGGTGTAAATAAGCGTTGAGTTGAGGAGGGAGAGGAGAATGAAGGAAGGTGTAAATAACTGTTGAGTTGAGGAGGGAGAGGAGAATGAAAGGCTGGTGTAAATAACTGTTGAGTTGAGGAGGGAGAGGAGAATGAAGGAAGGTGTAAATAACTGTTGAGTTGAGGAGGGAGAGGAGAGTGAAAGGCTGGTGTAAATAACTGTTGAGTTGAGGAGGTAGAGGAGAATGAAGGCAGGTGTAATAACTGTTGAGTTGAGGAGGGAGAGGAGAATGAAGGCAGGTGTAAATAACTGTTGAGTTGAGGAGGGAGAGGAGAATGAAAGGCTGGTGTAAATAACTGTTGAGTTGAGGAGGGAAAGGAGAATGAAAGCCTGGTATAAATAACTGTTGAGTTGAGGAGGGAGAGGAGAATGAAATCCTGGTATAAATACTGTTGAGTTGAGGAGGGAGAGGAGAATGAAAGGCTGGTGTAAATAACTGTTGAGTTGAGGAGAATAAAGCCTGGTGTAAATAAGCGTTGAGTTGAGGAGGGAGAGGAGAATGAAAGGCTGGTGTAAATAAGCGTTGAGTTGAGGAGGGAGAGGAGAATGAAAGGCTGGTGTAAATAACTGTTGAGTTGAGGAGAATAAAGGCTGGTGTAAAAAAGCTTGGAGTTGGAGGAGGGAGAGGAGAATGAAAGGCTGGTGTAAATAAGCGCTGAGTTGAAGAGGGAGAGGAGAATAAAAGGCTGGTGTAAATAACTGTTGAGTTGAGGAGGGAGAGGAGAATAAAAGGCTGGTGTAAATAACTGTTGAGTTGAGGAGAATAAAGGCTGGTGTAAAATAAGCGTGAGTTGAGGAGGGAGAGGAGAATGAAAGGCAGTGTAAATAAGCATTGAGTTGAGGAGGGAGAGGAGAATGAAAGGCAGTGTAAATAAGCGTTGAGGTTGAGGAGGGAGAGGAGAATGAAAGCAGGTATAAATAACTGGTTGAGTTGAGGAGGGAGAGGAGAATGAAAGCAGGTATAAAGAACTGTTGAGTTGAGGAGGAGGAGAGGAGAATGAAAGCAGGTATATAAATAAACTGTTGAGTTGAGGAGGGAGAGATGGAGAATGAAAGCAGTATAAATAACTGTTGAGTTGAGGAGTGGAGAGGAGAATGAGAAGCAGGTATAAATAAACTGTTGAGTTGAGGAGGGGAGAGGAGAATGAAAGCAAGGTATAAATAACTTGTTCGTTGAGAGGGAGAGGAGAATGAAAGCAGGTATAAATAAACTGTTGAGTTGAGGAGGAGAGGAGACTGAAAGCAGGTTAAATAACTGTTGAGTTGAGGAGGGAGAGGAGAATGAAAGCAGGTATAAATAACTGTTGAGTTGAGGAGGGAGAGCGGATGAATGAAGCAGTATAAATAACTGTTGAGTGAGTGAGGGAGAGGAGAATGAAAGCAGGTATAATAACTGTTGAGTGAGGCGGAGAGGAGAATGAAAGCAGTATAAATAACTTGTTGAGTTGAGGAGGGAGAGGAGAATGAAAGAGGTATAAATAACGTTGAGTTGAGGATGGGAGAGGAGAATGAAAGCAGGTATAAATAACTGTTGAGTTGAGGAGGGAGAGGAGAATGAAAGCAGGTATAAATAACTGTTGAGTTGAGGAGGGAGAGGGAGAATGAAAGCAGGTATAAATAACTGTTGAGTTGAGGAGGGAGAGGAGAATGAAAGCAGGTATAAATAACTGTTGAGTTGAGGAGGAAGAGGAGAATGAAAGCAGGTATAAATAACTGTTGAGTTGAGGAGGGAAGAGGAGAATGAAAGCAGGTATAAATAACTGTTGAGTTGAGGAGGAGAGGAGAATGAAAGCAGGTATCAATAACTGTTGAGTTGAGGAGGGAGAGGCGAATGAAGCAGGTATAAATAACTGTTGAGTTGAGGAGGAGAGGAGAATGAAAGCAGGTATAAATAACGTTGAGTTGAGAGGAAGAGGAGAATGAAAGCAGGTATAAATAACTGTTGAGTTGAGGAGGAAGAGGAGAGATGAAGAGGAGGGAGAATGAAAGCAGGTATAAATAACTGTTGAGTTGAGGAGGGAGAGGAGAATGAAGGCAGGTATAAATAACTGTTGAGTTGAGGAGGAAGAGGAGAATGAAAGCAGGTATAAATAACTGTTGAGTTGAGGAGGAAGAGAACGAAGGCAGGAATAAGTAATATAAGCAATATAACAGTCCTGGAAGACCGGGGTTGGGAACCACTGTCCCAGACCAATGCCTGAATGAGAGAGGGAGTACCTGATGTGTACTATACCTTCTCATCTGTATGTAGACTCAACATGTCTACCCCTGAGCAAGTCAGGGGGAGGATGATCCAATCACTATATCACAATCAATACCACACTGATGTATTTGTTAATGTGCGTCATGTTAATGTGTTAATGTGTTTATGTGTGTCATGTTAATGTTTTAATGTGTTAATGTGCGTCATGTTGTGTTAATGTGTTAACCTCTCATGGATCGGCCCCTTTTTTTCAGTTTTTGCCCAAAATGTCATACCTAAATCTAACTGCTTGTAGCTCACGCCCTGAAGCAAGGATATGCATATTCTTGGTACCATTTGAAAAGAAAAACACTTTGTGAAGTTTGTGGAAATGTGAAAGGAATGCAGGAGAATGTAACATATTAGATCTGGTAAAAGATCATTCAAAGAAAAAAACAACCTTTTTTGTATTTTTTTTTTGTACCATCATCTTTGAAATGCAAGAGAAAGGCCATAATGTATTATTCCAGCCCAGGTGCAATTTAGATTGCAATTTGGCCACTAGAGGGCAGCAGTGTATGTGCAAAGTTTTAGACTGATCCAATGAACCATTGTAACTGTTCAAAATGTTTTATCAAGACTGCCCAAATGTGCCTAATTTGTTTATTAATAACTTTTCAAGTTCAAAACTGTGCTCTCTCCTCAAACAATAGCATGGGATTATTTCATTGTAATAGCTACTGTAAATTGGACAGTGCAGTTAGATTAACAAGAATTTAAGCTTTCTGCCAAAATCAGATATGTCTTTGTCCTGGGCAATGTTTTTATTACTTAGAACCGTATGCTAATCACATTAGACTACATTAGCTCAACCGTCCCGCAGGGGACCTGAAGAAATGTTAATGTAGGTTGGATGTTAATGTGTTAATGTGTTAATGGGTTAATGGGTTAATGGGTTAATGTGCTAATGTGTTAATGTGTTAATGTGTTAATGTGTTAATGTGTTAATGGGTTAATGGGTTAATGGGTTAATGTTAATGTGCTAATGTGTTAATGTGTTAATGGGTTAATGTGTTAATGGGTTAATGGGTTTAATGTGTTAATGTTAATGTGTTAATGGGTTAATGGGTTAATATGTGAATGTATTAATGTGTTAATGTGCTAATGTGTTAATGTGTTAATGTGTTAATGTGTTAATGGGTTAATGGGTTAATGGGTTAATGGGTTAATGGGTTAATGTGTTAATGTTAATGTGCTAATGTGTTCATGTGTTAATGGGTTAATGGGTTAATGGGTTAATGGGTTAATGTGTTAATGTTAATGTGCTAATGTGTTAATGTGTTAATGTGTTAATGTGTTAATGTGTTAATGGGTTAATGGGTTAATGGGTTAATGTGTTAATGGGTGAATGTGTTAATGGGTTAATGTGTTAATGTTAATGTGCTAATGTGTTAATGAGTTAATGGGTTAATGGGTTAATGGGTTAATGTTAATGTGTTAATGTTAATGTGCTAATGTGTTAATGTGTTAATGTGTTAATGTGTTAATGTGTTAATGTGTTAATGTGTTAATGGGTTAATGTGTTAATGTGTTAATGTTAATGTATTAATGTGTTAATGTTAATGTGTTAATGTGTTAATGTGTTAATGTTAATGTGTTAATGTGTTAATGTGTTAACGTGTTAATGTGTTAATGTGTGTCATGTTAATGTGTTAATGTGTTAATGTGTTAATATTTTAATGTGTTAATATGTTAATGTGTTAACTTCTCTAGGGTAGGGGGCAGCATTGGGAATTTTGGATGAAAAGCGTGCCCAAATTAAACTGCCTGCTACTAGCCATAAAAGCTAGATTTCCTCCCAAGTCCATGAATCCTGAACACACTGCTCCTCCTTACCACGCTGCTTGGTCCGTCTGTGGTGGGAAGTTCTGTCACGGCCGTTGAATGAAGAGGACCAAGGTGCAGCGTGGTGAGCGTACATATTCCTTTATTTATATGCCGCTGACAAAAACAATAAACAATCCAAAAACCTGTGAAGCTAAAGGCTATCATGCCAACAAACAAAGACAGGTGGGAAAAAGGGCTACCTAAGTATGGTTCTCAATCAGAGACAACGATAGACTACTGTCTCTGATTGAGAACCCTACCCGGCCAAAACATAGAAATACAAATAATAGAACTAAAGAACATAGAATACCCACCCCAAATCATTCCCTGACCAAACCAAATAGAGACATAAAACGGCTCTCTAAGGTCAGGGCGTGACAAAGTACAGGGCGCCAAATTCAAAACAACAAAAATCTCATAATTAAAATTTCTCAAGCATACAAGTATACATGTTACACAATACATGTATGTTTTGTTCGATAAAGTGTATATTTATATTTAAAAAATCTCATTTTACATTGGCGCGTTATGTTCAGTAATTCTAAAACATCTGATGATTTTTCTACTGTGTTATTGACTTGTTAATTGTTTATTCCATGTGTAACTCTGTGTTGTCTGTTCACACTGCTATGCTTTATCTTGGCCAGGTCGCAGTTGCAAATGAGAACTTGTTCTCAACTAGCCTACCTGGTTAAATAAAGGTGTTCTCAACTAGCCTACCTGGTTAAATAAAGGTGTTCTCAACTAGCCTACCTGGTTAAATAAAGGTGTTCTCAACTAGCCTACCTGGTTAAATAAAGGTGTTCTCAACTAGCCTACCTGGTTAAATAAAGGTGTTCTCAACTAGCCTACCTGGTTAAATAAAGGTGTTCTCAACTAGCCTACCTGGTTAAATAAAGGTGTTCTCAACTAGCCTACCTGGTTAAATAAAGGTGTTCTCAACTAGCCTACCTGGTTAAATAAAGGTGTTCTCAACTAGCCTACCTGGTTAAATAAAGGTGTTCTCAACTAGCCTACCTGGTTAAATAAAGGTGTTCTCAACTAGCCTACCTGGTTAAATAAAGGTGTTCTCAACTAGCCTACCTGGTTAAATAAAGGTGTTCTCAACTAGCCTACCTGGTTAAATAAAGGTGTTCTCAACTAGCCTACCTGGTTAAATAAAGGTGTTCTCAACTAGCCTACCTGGTTAAATAAAGGTGTTCTCAACTAGCCTACCTGGTTAAATAAAGGTGTTCTCAACTAGCCTACCTGGTTAAATAAAGGTGTTCTCAACTAGCCTACCTGGTTAAATAAAGGTGTTCTCAACTAGCCTACCTGGTTAAATAAAGGTGTTCTCAACTAGCCTACCTGGTTAAATAAAGGTGTTCTCAACTAGCCTACCTGGTTAAATAAAGGTGTTCTCAACTAGCCTACCTGGTTAAATAAAGGTGTTCTCAACTAGCCTACCTGGTTAAATAAAGGTGTTCTCAACTAGCCTACCTGGTTAAATAAAGGTGTTCTCAACTAGCCTACCTGGTTAAATAAAGGTGTTCTCAACTAGCCTACCTGGTTAAATAAAGGTGTTCTCAACTAGCCTACCTGGTTAAATAAAGGTGTTCTCAACTAGCCTACCTGGTTAAATAAAGGTGTTCTCAACTAGCCTACCTGGTTAAATAAAGGTGTTCTCAACCAGCCTACCTGGTTAAATAAAGGTGTTCTCAACTAGCCTACCTGGTTAAATAAAGGTGTTCTCAACTAGCCTACCTGGTTAAATAAAGGTGTTCTCAACTAGCCTACCTGGTTAAATAAAGGTGTTCTCAACCAGCCTACCTGGTTAAATAAAGGTGTTCTCAACTAGCCTACCTGGTTAAATAAAGGTGTTCTCAACTAGTCTACCTGGTTAAATAAAGGTGTTCTCAACTAGCCTACCTGGTTAAATAAAGGTGTTCTCAACCAGCCTACCTGGTTAAATAAAGGTGTTCTCAACTAGCCTACCTGGTTAAATAAAGGTGTTCTCAACTAGTCTACCTGGTTAAATAAAGGTGTTCTCAACTAGCCTACCTGGTTAAATAAAGGTTAAATAAAAAAAATTAAAATAATAAAAAACATCAATTTACAGAAATACTCATCATAAATGTTGATGAAAATACAAGTGTTATACAAGGAATTAGATATATACTTCTCCTTAATGTAACTGCTGTGTCAGATTTCAAAAAACCATACGGAAAAAGCAAACCATGCAATAATCTGAGTACAGCGTTCAGACAACAAAGCAGACAAAAATATATTATGTTCATGTGTTATTGTGCATCATGTTAATTTGTTAATGTGCGTTATGTTAATGTATTTATGTGTTAATGTGTTAATGGGCGTCAATGTGCATCATGTTTGATTTTTAAAGACACTGTGTTTAAAGACACTGTGGTTTACTGGCATATTGTTTATGTCAAATTTTGGCCTGAATGTTGGCTGTATGGTTCATATGCGAGTCCATTTCTTATCCCAATTCAAACATATGATTTTGCTCATTGGTGTGGGGAGATGTGTCCCTTTCTGTCCAATTAGGTCGTATCTGGACCAGTCCAGTTTGGCAACTCCAAGATGCTAATGTAGCAGAAAGCCTGTTTAAATGGACAGGTCCTCAGACTGCATGCCTTGTGTGTGTTGTAAGTGAATGGTAGTAAACATCAAGAGATCAGCAGAGCATTGATTACCTGAGACCTGCCTGCTGTAACACTAACCCTTCTCTTTTCTCCAAGGACTTCCTGACATGAAGGCCTTCTCCGGTAACCTGTCGCAGAGAGGAAGAGGCGAAGCGAGAGGGATAACTGGGTGCCAAAATCTGTCTTCTCCAGCAGGTGGCATTTAAAACATTTAAAAAACGGTTTTAAAAATGTATTGCTATATGTGGCTTGATGGAATGAATAGAAGTTTCGTCATGATTAGGCTGTTACGAGTGTACTGATATAAGTAGGACACGTGACATCCCCGTAACTTGGAGAAAAAACCCTTCACATTGGACTTGTGGCAGTTATCACAAGGGTATCTGCCCACTCATTGGCTAGAATGGTTCCACCTGATCTTGCCACCTACTGACTGCCTTCCATTTTTTAATACATTTATTTTCATTGTTAGACCGAGCAATGGAGAATCTGGTCAATATAATCTGTGCCTATCATTTAGATTGGAAAACGTTCCTGTTTGTCTCTATGACATTGTCATTATAGTCATTTAGCAGACGCTCTTATCCAGAGTGACTTTCAGGAGCATTTACAGTTAAGTGCCTTGCTCAAGGACACATTGACACACATTTTTTTCACCTAGTTGGCTTGGGGATTTGAACCATGAACCGTTCAGTTACTGGCCCAATGCTCCTAACCTGGCACCCCATTACTACTGATCTCTGTGTATGTTGGTTTAATTATACTGTATCATACAGCAGCCTACTGCATGTTTACCCCTTTATACTGTGTTATATACTATACATCTGTGCAGTAGAAAGTTGTTAAATATGTTATATACTGTAAGTCTGTGCAGTAGGTTGTTAAATACATGTTTTAGATGTTATATACTGTAAGTCTGTGCAGTAGGTTGTTAAATACTCGTTTTAGATGTTATATACTGTATATACTCTCTCCCTCTTCACTCGCTCCCTCTTCATTCGCTCCCTCTTCCCTCTCTCCCAGGAGTCATCTCTCACTGTAATCATTCATTGTTGTCTCTCACTGTATTTCTGCTTCAACCCAGCATAATCCACCTCTATAATCTCAGGCCGAACAAGGGACACAATTGTGGGATGACGCAATTGATCTAACCTATGTACAGTAACCTGCTGGAGAAGGAAAAGTAGTAGTATAATATATAGACACACACACACACACACGCACACGCACACGCACACACACACACACACACACACACACACACACACACACACACACACACACACACACACACACACACACACACACACACACACACACACACACACACACACACACACACACACAGTAACATTCATTATGGTTAGGAGTAGGGTTGCACATAGCCGTTTGACTGATGATGAAACACACCCCATGGTGGTTTCATTCAGGACAGTTGCACTACCACAACAATACCATTACTGTTGCTTTTCCTCTGATTTATGGCATTATTATGATTGTTAAATAGAATCATAAACCACTGTTGGATCACACAGTGTTCATTATGACACCCATGATCTGATGAATTCTTCCATACTAGCTGGATTAGGACTAGCTGGATTAGGACTAGCTGGATTAGGACTAGCTGGATTAGGACTAGCTGGATTAGGACTAGCTGGATTAGGACTAGCTGGATTAGGACTAGCTGGATTAGGACTAGCTGGATTAGGACTAGCTGGATTAGGACTAGCTGGATTAGGACTAGCTGGATTAGGACTAGCTGGATTAGGACTAGCTGGATTAGGTTGTTCTATTATTTATGTATTTGAACTTTATGAGTTATTGAAAAGATTTGAAAACATACACTGAGTGTACAAAACATTAAGAACACCTTTCTGATATTGAGTTGCACCCCCTTTTGCCCTCAGAACAGCCTCAATTCATCAGGGCATGGACTCTACAAGGTGTCGAAACCATTTCACAGGGATGCTGGCCCATGTCGACTCCAATGCTTCCCAGAGTTGTGTCAAATTGGCGGGATGTCATTTGGGTGGTGGACCATTCTTGATACACACAGGAAACTGTTGAATGTGAAAAACCCAGCAGCGTTGCAGTTCTTGACACATACCAGTGTGCCTGGCACCTACTACCAAACCCCGTTTAAAGGCACTTATGTATTGTGTCTTGCCCATTCACCCTCTGAATGGCACACATACATGTCTCAGTTGTCTCAAGACTTAAAAATCCTTCTTTAACCTGTCTCCTCCCCTTCATCTACACTGATTTTAGTGGATTTAACAAGTCACATCAATAAGGGATCATAGCTTCAGCTGGTTTCACCTGGATTCACCTGGTCAGTCTATGTCATTCTTAATGTTTTGTACACTCAGTGAATATTACAATGATGACCTGGTTATTAGGGTTGCGGAGTAATATCATATCATCAGCAACCAGCGCTCTGCCCCTGAGGAGCCTCACTACATCCACTGGGCCAACTGTTTCCTTGCACTGAGCAGCCTGTCACCGTGGGAACGTGGTACTAATCACCCAACCACCAGGCTGTGGCCCAGGCGATAGGCCACCTTCACATTTCACGTTGACGGGAGAGAGGAGGGATGATCGTATCTATAAAAAAAAGGAGGAGGTAATATCAACCATCTGCCTGGGCGAGGGGATTTCTGTTCATCTGACACGACACAACCCCGACACATCAGGGTTCCAGTAACCCTTTCCCTCTCTGCCAGTGTTTGGGCTCAATCAATGTTACCACTTGATTGGATCCTTTAATCTTGTTTGTTCTGGTTGAATTCAATCTAAAGTCAGAGGGAGGTGGATCAACTCTGTACTCACGTGATCTGGTGCTCCTGTGACTGTAACTCTGTGACAGTAACTCTGTGACCGGGGGTTCAATCCCCACATCCACCCTTCATGCCCCCTCTCTGTCTGTTGCTCATGAGGCTTACCTCTAGTGAAAAGGATTCTCCATTTTTAAAGGGGAAATACACAGATGAAACAATAACAAAGTGTTTTCCCCACCACTGTTTCACTAAAAAGCTAACGCCATGAAGTGTTTATTTACCTTTACTTTGTTTACAAACATTGGAGGTAAACAAGCTGATATATTTGGGGTTCTGATGGGGTACGACAGTTAAACTAAGCTCGTGTGGCATTTATAAGTTATATTATTAAAAAATAAATTGGAACATATCATTAAATTGATCTAGCAACTGCAGATTGCCTCTTTAAAGGAATAACTTTCAAAATAAGGTATGTTTCCATGGTGATAGCAGTTAATAGCAGGTTCCCACTCCTATAGAATTCTATGGGTATGAGAAGATCACACATTACAGGGAGTCTCTTAACCTTGGGCTTAGCAGATGACCTATCATGGTCAAGTTCAGGGGAGTAACATGTGTTATGGTTGGCTTCAAGTAAAGTATTCTTGCTGTTTATTTGCAGCTACTATGCAGTGTTGCGTTGCTACCCATTTTAATGAATTAACAATCCAATAGCAGAAGCTGTTCATTTCTTGTCCAATGATAGAAAAGTCCTTGATCTGAGCATCCAATAAAAATAGTCCTTACAAGGCTATCAACCACTCAGCTACTGAGGAATGTGGTCAGTGGTCGCCTCTGGAGAGACTGACCAGCAGTGACCATTATAGCAGGCAGAAAGGGAGCAACAGAGGCATCTCAAGTGACAAACAATGATTTGGCGAACCCCAGTTGCTTAAACCAGCTCCACTTACTTCCTGATTGGTCGCCAACACCAATAGCACCCTGAAAATAGTCATGAAATGGCATATGAGTAACTTTCAAACATCAACAAGACAATGGGATCCCCACATATAGACACAGCAGACAGTAGACATAAACAACATGTAAAAACCTCTTACTCACACCCCTCCTTCTCTCCTCCTTGTTGACATATTCACCTGAACCTCCACACACACCCATCACATCAACACCTCCACACTACTCTAGGCAGGTTGGCATTTATTGGGATGAATCTTTTCCTGGAGGCAGCTCTGCAGAGTGGTCACTAGCTGTCCTAACCACAAAGTCATAACATCTGATTTTAAACATAACCCTAACCTTAACCACACTGCTAAACTTAAGCCTAACATTTTGGTTTTCATGCATGTTTTATGATATAGCTGGCCCATCTAGTGGAAACCACTCAGCTCTGCCTCCAGGACAAGATTCATCCCAATAAACAGCAACCCCCCCCCACCCACCCCACCCCAACCTCTGACGTCAGCGGTTGCCAGGACCGTGATAACCCCAGATGGCCTGGTGGGCCTGGCTTTGTCCCACTTTCAGGTGTAGAGAGAAGTTTGGCCTCAGGGGGGTTGTGTGGCACTGTGCAGTGGAAATATCACATGTTCTTTCACAATGAACAATCTGAACATCTACACAACATGGTGTGACAAACATGGCAGGTCAGGTTGAAATTCACAGGATGTTATGACCGCTTTGTTATTATTTAAACTGCCTGCATAATGTCCTTCTGAGGAGTGTTCAGGTCTACAGAATGTCCTTCTGAGGAGTGTTCAGGTCTACATAATGTCCTTCTGAGGAGTGTTCAAGTCTACAGAATGTCCTTCTGAGGAGTGTTCAAGTCTACAGAATGTCCTTCTGAGGAGTGTTCAAGTCTACAGAATGTCCTTCTGAGGAGTGTTCAAGTCTACATAATGTCCTTCTGAGGAGTGTTCAAGTCTACATCATGTCCTTCTGAGGAGTGTTCAAGTCTACAGAATGTCCTTCTGAGGGGTGTTCAAGTCTACAGAATGTCCTTCTGAGGGGTGTTCAAGTCTACAGAATGTCCTTCTGAGGGGTGTTCAAGTCTACAGAATGCCTCTGAGGAGTGTTCAGGTCTACAGAATGTCCTTCTGAGGAGTGTTCAAGTCTACAGAATGTCCTTCTGAGGAGTGTTCAAGTCTACAGAATGTCCTTCTGAGGAGTGTTCAAGTCTACAGAATGTCCTTCTGAGGAGTGTTCAAGTCTACAGAATGTCCTTCTGAGGAGTGTTCAAGTCTACAGAATGCCTCTTTCAGGAGTGTTTCAGGTCTACAGAATGCCTCTTTCAGGAGTGTTTCAGGTCTGTAGAATGCCTCTTTCAGGAGTGTTCAAGTCTACAGAATGCCTCTTTCAGGAGTGTTCAAGTCTACATAATTCCTCTTTCAGGAGTGTTTCAGGTCTGTAGAATGCCTCTGAGGAGTGTTCAAGGTCTGTAGAATGCCTCTTTGAGGAGTGTTTCAGGTCTGTAGAATGCCTCTTTGAGGAGTGTTTCAGGTCTGTAGAATGCCTCTTTGAGAAGTCTGTCAGGTCTGTAGAATGCCTCTTTGAGAAGTCTGTCAGGTCTGTAGAATGCCTCTTTGAGGAGTGTTTCAGGTCTGTAGAATGCCTCTTTGAGGAGTGTTTCAGGTCTGTAGAATGCCTCTTTGAGAAGTCTGTCAGGTCTGTAGAATGCCTCTTTGAGGAGTGTTTCAGGTCTGTAGAATGCCTCTTTGAGGAGTATTTCAGGTCTGTAGAATGCCTCTTTGAGGAGTGCTTCAGGTCTACACAATGTCTCATTGAGGAGTATTTCAGGTCTATAGAATGTCTCTTTGAGGAGTGTTTCAGGTCTACAGAATGTCTCTTTGAGGAGTGTTCAGGTCTTTAAAATGCCACTTTGAGGAGTGTTTCAGGTTAAAACAAATATGACTACGTGTCCTCACTATACACTTAATGCTATTTGCTGTTGGTGCTGCTCTAACCGGTATTTCAGCAGGCCCAGTGAATGGAAACAGCCTGATGTGTCCAACACACTGTAGCTGTCATTGGATTCTCTTTTTACTCCCCAGAGTCGTGATACCCTCAGCAGGCAAAGACTGGGCCAATGTAAGTGTTGACAGGTGTGTGTGTGTGTGTGTGTGTGTGTGTGTGTGTGTGTGTGTGTGTGTGTGTGTGTGTGTGTGTGTGTGTGTGTGTGTGTGTGTGTGTGTGTGTGTGTGTGTGTGTGTGTGTGGGGTTGTGTTTCAGACTTGTCAGACCTCTTTCCTATATCCAATATCAAAATGTTCCAGTGTAAGTGAAAGCCTCTGTAAATAGCTTCCTCCCCCCTCTCTGTAGCTCTGGCACAAGCAAACAAACACACACACACTCAGCTCCTATGCTGTGTGCTGGGTCATCCCATCAACTCAGTGATATTGACACATGCCAAGATGTCTGCCTTCCATTAGAGCCCTCTTTTAGCATCTTCTTTTAATCCTCCACTGAAACCACACTAGCCTCTATCCACACTAGCCTCTATCCACACTAGCCTCTATCCACACTAGCCTCTATCCACACTAGCCTCTATCCACACTAGCTTCTATCCACACTAGCTTCTATCCACACTAGCCTCTATCCACACTAGCCTCTATCCACACTAGCCTCTATCCACCCCTCTTCATCTCTCACCCTGGCATGGAGGAGCCCAGTGGGTCAAGTCCCAGAATGTTGTTTTTACAAGGCCTAACTACAGATATTTGTTGCTGCTGTGTTCCCCTAGGTACCTGAACCCCAGCGGACAAAACTGGTTGAAATTATGTAATTTGAACCAGATTCCAACCAGTTCTGGTTGGCAACTTGTTGTTATTGACTGGTTGTGTAATCTGATTATAATGAAGTCATCACAGCCAGCTCTGACCTCTGGGACCTGACCTCTGTGTTCTACTGTATAGCGACCAGAAAACAGTTGGTGAATCTGAGTTAGCTTGTATCTCTTTGCAACGCTACTTACTGCAGGGCGAATGCAACTGAAAGGTGAGCGGCAACTTGATCAGACTCGAAGATGACAGCTGAGGACACCATCAGCACACGGCGACGTTGAGCGGTTCCCAATCAGTCAAAATGTCAGTCCACAACTATCAGCAGCACATGGAAGGTGCTCACACACACACACACACACACACACACACACACACACACACACACACACACACACACACACACACACACACACACACACACACACACACACACACACACACACACACACACACACACACACACACACACACACACACACACACACACACTCTGGAGGTCACCATGAAGAAGACACTACACATTGTAAAACAAAAGGAGGACCAAGGCACTCTTCATATAATTAATTAAAATGCCTTTATTTGTACGGCATGTTCAATGGAAACTAAGTTTAAACATTCTGACGTGTTTCAGCTGCATGGCCTTCATCAGGGAGTACTCTTTTGAACAGCTTTTTTTTTGGCTAGTGTGGATAGAAGCTAGTGTGGATAGAAGCTAGTGTGGATAGAAGCTAGTGTGGATAGAAGCTAGTGTGGATAGAGGCTAGTGTGGAGGAGGGACTTCTGTGTTCGAAAAAGCCTTGGTTTCATGCATGTCAACATCAGAAGCCTCCTCCCTAAGTTTGTCTTACTCACTGCTTTAGCACACTCTGCTAACCCTGATGTCCTTGCTGTGTCTGAATCCTGGCTCAGGAAGGCCACCAAAAATTCAGAGATTTCCATACCCAACTATAACATCCTCCGTCAAGATAGAACTGCCAAAGGGGGAGGAGTTGCAGTTTACTGCAGAGATGGCCTGCAAAGTAATGTCATACTTTCCAGGTCCATACCCAAACAGTTCGAACTACTAATTTTGAAAATTACTCTCTCCAGAAATAAGTCTCTCACGGTTGCCGCCTGCTACCGACCCCCCTCAGCTCCCAGCTGTGCCCTGGACACCATTTGTGAATTGATCGCCCCCCATCTAGCTTCAGAGTTTGTTCTGTTAGGTGACCTAAACTGGGATATGCTTAACACCCCGCCAGTCCTACAATCTAAGCTAGATGCCCTCAATCTCACACAAATCATCAAGGAACCCACCAGGTACAACCCTAACTCTGTAAACAAGGGCACCCTCATAGACGTCATCCTGACCAACTGGCCCTCCAAATACACCTCCGCTGTCTTCAACCAGGATCTCAGCGATCACTGCCTCATTGCCTGTATCCGCTACGGAGCCGCAGTCAAACGACCACCCCTCATCACTGTCAAACGCTCCCTAAAACACTTCTGTGAGCAGGCCTTTCTAATCGACCTGGCCCGGGTATCCTGGAAGGACATTGACCTCATCCCGTCAGCTGAGGATGCCTGGTCATTCTTTAAAAGTAACTTCCTCACCATTTTAGATAAGCATGCTCCGTTCAAAAAATGCAGAACTAAGAACAGATACAGCCCTTGGTTCACCCCAGACCTGACTGCCCTCGACCAGCACAAAAACATCCTGTGGCGGACTGCAATAGCATCGAATAGTCCCCGTGATATGCAACTGTTCAGGGAAGTCCGGAACCAATACACGCAGTCAGTCAGGAAAGCTAAGGCCAGCTTCTTCAGGCAGAAGTTTGCATCCTGTAGCTCCAACTCCAAAAAGTTCTGGGACACTGTGAAGTCCATGGAGAACAAGAGCACCTCCTCCCAGCTGCCCACTGCACTGAGGCTAGGTAACACGGTCACCACTGATAAATCCATGATTATCGAAAACTTCAATAAGCATTTCTCAACGGCTGGCCATGCCTTCCGCCTGGCTACTTCAACCTCGGCCAACAGCTCCGCCCCCCCCGCAGCTCCTCGCCCAAGCCTCTCCAGGTTCTCCTTTACCCAAATCCAGATAGCAGATGTTCTGAAAGAGCTGCAAAACCTGGACCCGTACAAATCAGCTGGGCTTGACAATCTGGACCCTCTATTTCTGAAACTATCTGCCACCATTGTCGCAACCCCTATTACCAGCCTGTTCAACCTCTCTTTCATCTCTTCTGAGATCCCCAAGGATTGGAAAGCTGCCGCAGTCATCCCCCTCTTCAAAGGGGGAGACACCCTGGACCCAAACTGTTACAGACCTATATCCATCCTGCCCTGCCTATCTAAGGTCTTCGAAAGCCAAGTCAACAAACAGGTCACTGACCATCTCGAATCCCACCGTACCTTCTCCGCTGTGCAATCTGGTTTCCGAGCCGGTCATGGGTGCACCTCAGCCACACTCAAGGTACTAAACGACATCATAACCGCCATCGATAAAAGACAGTACTGTGCAGCCGTCTTCATCGACCTTGCCAAGGCTTTCGACTCTGTCAATCACCATATTCTTATCGGCAGACTCAGTAGCCTCGGTTTTTCGGATGACTGCCTTGCCTGGTTCACCAATTACTTTGCAGACAGAGTTCAGTGTGTCAAATCGGAGGGCATGCTGTCCGGTCCTCTGGCAGTCTCTATGGGGGTGCCACAGGGTTCAATTCTCGGGCCGACTCTTTTCTCTGTGTATATCAATGATGTTGCTCTTGCTGCGGGCGATTCCCTGATCCACCTCTACGCAGACGACACCATTCTATATACTTTCGGCCCGTCTTTGGACACTGTGCTATCTAACCTCCAAACAAGCTTCAATGCCATACAACACTCCTTCCGTGGCCTCCAA
Source organism: Oncorhynchus kisutch (assembly GCF_002021735.2). Taxonomy (NCBI): domain Eukaryota; kingdom Metazoa; phylum Chordata; class Actinopteri; order Salmoniformes; family Salmonidae; genus Oncorhynchus; species Oncorhynchus kisutch. The sequence continues at coordinate 15,881 of NW_022264192.1, read as the reverse complement.
CTGCTCTTAAACGCTAGTAAAACCAAATGCATGCTTTTCAACCGGTCGCTGCCTGCACCTGCATGCCCGACTAGCATCACCACCCTGGATGGTTCCGACCTAGAATATGTGGACGTCTATAAGTACCTAGGTGTCTGGCTAGACTGCAAACTCTCCTTCCAGACTCATATCAAACATCTCCAATCGAAAATCAAATCAAGAGTCGGCTTTCTATTCCGCAACAAAGCCTCCTTCACTCAAGCCGCCAAGCTTACCCTAGTAAAACTGACTATCCTACCGATCCTCGACTTCGGCGATGTCATCTACAAAATGGCTTCCAACACTCTACTCAGCAAACTGGATGCAGTCTATCACAGTGCCATCCGTTTTGTCACTAAAGCACCTTATACTACCCACCACTGCGACTTGTATGCTCTATGCTCGCTACATATTCGTCGCCAGACCCACTGGCTCCAGGTCATCTACAAGTCTATGCTAGGTAAAGCTCCGCCTTATCTCAGCTCACTGGTCACGATGGCAACACCCATCCGTAGCACGCGCTCCAGCAGGTGTATCTCACTGATCATCCCTAAAGCCAACACCTCATTTGGCCGCCTTTCGTTCCAGTACTCTGCTGCCTGTGACTGGAACGAATTGCAAAAATCGCTGAAGTTGGAGACTTTTATCTCCCTCACCAACTTCAAACATCAGCTATCTGAGCAGCTAACCGATCGCTGCAGCTGTACATAGTCTATTGGTAAATAGCCCACCCTTTTCACCTACCTCATCCCCGTACTGTTTTTATTTATTTACTTTTCTGCTCTTCTGCACACCAATATCTCTACCTGTACATGACCATCTGATCTTTTATCACTCCAGCGTTAATCTGCAAAATTGTAATTATTTGCCTACCTCCTCATGCCTTTTGCACACATTGTATATAGACCCCCCCTTCGTTTTCTACTGTGTTATTGACTTGTTAATTGTTTACTCCATGTGTAACTCTTTGTTGTATGCTCACACTGCTATGCTTTATCTTGGCCAGGTCGCAGTTGCAAATGAGAACTTGTTCTCAACTAGCCTACCTGGTTAAATAAAGGTGAAATAAAAAAATAAAAAAAATAAAAAGGGAGTGGTTACATAATTCATTGAACAACACCTAGTAAGTTATACTATAGACATTAAAAAGTGAAATATTGTAGACAAGTTATAAAAAATGCAAATCAAGGCTAGAAGCATCACAACCCCTAGAAAGGTAGTTCTAACCTTGAATAGGATTGGGCAAAGTGGTCAGAATAGGAGAGCTGTCTAGTTTATAGTACACTAGAACACAGTAAACATGGACCACAAAAGGCTAAACATAGCTGTGGGAAATAGAGCAATATGTCCATTACACAGAGTGTCTTGTATCATCAAATGTATTTATATAGCCCTTCGTACATCAGCTGATATCTCAAAGTGCTGTACAGAAACCCAGCCTAAAACCCCAAACAGCAAGCAATGCAGGTGTAGAAGCACGGTGGCTAGGAAAAACTCCCTAGAAAGGCCAAAACCTAGAGAGGAACCAGGCTATGTGGGGTGGCCAGTCCTCTTCTGGCTGTGCCGGGTGGAGATTATAACAGAACATGGCCAAGATGTTCAAATGTTCATAAATGACCAGAATGGTCGTATAATAATAAGGCAGAACAGTTGAAACTGGAGCAGCATCACAGTCAGATGGACTGGGGACAGCAAGGAGTCATCATGTCAGGTAGTCCTGGGGCATGGTCCTAGGGCTCAGGTCCTCCGAGAGAGAGAAAAAAAGAGAGAATTAGAGAGAGCATATGTGGGGTGGCCAGTCCTCTTCTGGCTGTGCCGGGTGGAGATTATAACAGAACATGGCCAAGATGTTCAAATGTTCATAAATGATCAGCATATTCGAATAATAAGAAGGCAGAACAGTTGAAACTGGAGCAGCAGCACGGCCAGGTGGACTGGGGACAGCAAGGAGTCATCATGTCAGGTAATCCTGGGGCATGGTCCTAGGGCTCAGGTCCTCCGAGAGAGAGAAGGAGAGAATTAGAGAACGCACACTTAGATTCACACAGGACACCGAATAGGACAGGAGAAGTACTCCAGATATAACAAACTGACCCTAGCCCCCCGACACATAAACTACTGCAGCATAAATACTGGAGGCTGAGACAGGAGGGGTCAGGAGACACTGTGGACCCATCCGAGGACACCCCCGGACAGGGCCAAACAGGAAGGATATAACCCCACCCACTTTGCCAAAGCACAGCCCCCACACCACTAGAGGGATATCTTCAACCACCAACTTACCATCCTGAGACAGGGCCGAGTATAGCCCACAAAGATCTCCGCCATGGCACAACCCAAGGGGGGGCGCCAACCCAGACAGGATGACCACATCAGTGAATCAACCCACTCAGGTGACGCACCCCTTCCAGGGACGGCATGAGAGAGCCCCAGTAAGCCAGTGACTCAGCCCCTGTAATAGGGTTAGAGGCAGAGAATCCCAGTGGAAAGAGGGGAACCAGCCAGGCAGAGACAGCAAGGGCGGTTCGTTGCTCCAGAGCCTTTCCGTTCACCTTCCCACTCCTGGGCCAGACTACACTCAATCATATGACCCACTGAAGAGATGAGTCTTCAGTAAAGACTTAAAGGTTGAGACCGAGTTTGCGTCTCTGACATGGGTAGTCAGACCGTTCCATAAAAATGGAGCTCTATAGGAGAAAGCCCTGCCTCCAGCTGTTTGCTTAGAAATTCTAGGGACAATTAGGAGGCCTGCGTCTTGTGACCGTAGCGTACGTGTAGGTATGTACGGCAGGACCAAATCAGAGAGATAGGTAGGAGTAAGCCCATGTAATGCTTTGTAGGTTAGCAGTAAAACCTTGAAATCAGCCCTTGCTTTGACAGGAAGCCAGTGTAGAGAGGCTAGCACTGGAGTAATATGATCAAATTTTTTGGTTCTAGTCAGGATTCTAGCAGCCGTATTTAGCACCAACTGAAGTTTATTTAGTGCTTTATATGAGTATGAGTTGTGACCTGGTCATCAGCAGGGCCATCAAGTGGCTCCCTTACAGAAGTGTTGTCTTTCATCTGTCGGGAGAGGAAAGTCGAGAGAGGAAAGTCGAGAGAGGAAAGTCGAGAGAGGAAAGTCGAGAGAAGAAAGTCGAGAGAGGAAAGTCGAGAGAGGAAAGACGAGAGAAGAAAGACGAGAGAGGAAAGTCGAGAGAGGAAAGTCGAGAGAGGAAAGTCGAGAGAGGAAAGTCGGGAGAGGAAAGTCAAGAGAAGAAAGTCGAGAGAGGAAAGTCGAGAGAGGAAAGACGAGAGAGGAAAGACGAGAGAGGAAAGTCGAGAGAGGAAATTGCTGCCTGCATTTCTGGTGATACGGAGGTAGGTTGGCCTTCTGTAAAAATATCTGTTGGGATCACCATTTGTTCATCATTCCACGACTAAGATTCCATGTATCATTCTGAAAGGTTGAAAGTTCAATTCCCACAAGGATCACATACAAAACATGCATGAACTCCCTGTACGGTGTGTCGCGTCCAATAAGAGCGCCTGCTAAGTGGCATATATTCCCTTCTGGGAATTTGCTGAGAAAGCACAGCGCCTTCAGGAAGTATTCATACCCCTTGTTTACAGCCTGAATTCAAAATTGATAAAATGATTTTTTTCTCTCACCCATCTACACACAATACCCCATAATGACAAAGTGAAAACATGTTCGTAGGAATTGTTGCTAATTTATTGAAAATTAAAAACAGAAATATTTAATTTACAGAAGTACTCACACCCCTGAGTTAATACTTGGTAGAAGCACATTTGGCAGTGATTACAGCTGTGAGTCTTTCTGGGTAAGTTTCTAAGAGATTTCCACACCTGGATTGTGCAACATTTGCCCATTATTCTTTTCAGAATTCTTCAAGCTCTGTCAACTTGGTTGTTGATCATTGCTTGACAACCATTTTCAGGTCTTAGATTTTCAAGTACATTTATGTCAAAACTGTAACTTGGCCACTCAGGAACATTCACTGTCTTCTTAGTAAGCAACTCTAGTGTAGATTTGGCCTTATTTTTAGGTTATTGTCCTGCTGAAAGGTGAATTCATCTCCCAGTGTCTGGTGGAAAGCAAACTGAACCAGGTTTTCCTTTAGGATTTTGCCTGTGCTGATCTCCATTCCGTTTATTTTTATCCTGAAAAACTCCACAGTCCTTAAAGTTTACAAACATACACATAACATGATGCAGCCACCACTATGCTTGAAAATTTGTAGAGTGGTACTCCGTAATGTGCTGTATTGGATTTGCCCCAAACGTAACACTTTGTATTCAGGAAAAAAAGTTTTTAAAAAAGAAGCTTTGCAGCAAGTGATTTGATGCAAACAGATGCATTTGATTCTGTTCAGGCTTCCTTCTTTTCACTCTGTCAATTAGGTTAGTATTGCAAAGTAATTACAATGTTGTTGATCCATCCTCAGTCTTCTCCAATCACAGCCATGTAAATGTTTTAAAGTCACCATTGGCCATATTGTTGAAATCCCTGAGCGGTTTCTTTCCTTTCCAGCAACTGAGTTAGGAAGGATGCCTGTATCTTTGTATTGACGGGGTGTATTGATGCACCATCCAAAGTGTAATTAATAATTTCACCATGCACAAAGGGATATTAAATGTCTGCTTTTTCATTTCTAAAAACATAGGTCCACTTTGATATTATGGGGTGTTGTATGTAGGCCAGAGACGACAAAAGTATACATTTAACCCATTTTAAATTCAGCCTGTAACACAACAAAATGTTGAAAAAGTCCAATGGTGTGAATACTTCCTGAAGGCCCTGTCAGTAAGTGAAATTTTAGCCCAGATTTCAAATCTGTCACATGTTGTTATTTATATCCTCTGACCAAGTGTATTTGGTCTGATTTAAGATTTTAACTGGAACGCAAGATCAGACATTCTAATTTGGTGGTTGGGTGACATGGGTAAGATCTCTGAAGAAGGATCCTTATCACTGATGCTGTTGAATCATTTTTCCTTTTGCACTTCTCCCTGATGCCTCATCTGGGTCAGTATCAGTCAATATGAGAACAGAGTCCAGGTGCAGACAAAATCCAACATTCACATGGGAGGGAAACAGGCACAGCTCTCCTTTATCTGGAGTAGATAAAAAATCATCTGTCGTCATTGTCTGTCTCTTCACAGAGATCAACAGCTCTGCTGCTATCAGAATAGAAAAAGCTCAAGTCTGAAAGTTTAAGGGATGGATTCAATGCGGAACAAACAGGATCCACATTATAGCATGATTGAAGATTAAAGGTAATTTCTGATTGAGCCGATATATGCAGTGTTACCATAAATGCAGTCTCTGCGAATGAGGGAGCATTGCCTTTAAATTTCAATCATGCTGTAGCGCGGATCATCTGCAGTCCGGTTTGAATCTAGGCCTAAATCAACAGCAGCACGAGGCCACACATGAAGACAGAAACAAGGTACAACAGCACTATTGGACTGATTCTTGCATTGCCCAGTTCCGTGTCTGTCAGTCCCTCGGGCCGTCTTCAATACACCTGCTGTAGAAAGGATGATCCGTCTGTAATCCATGGAGCGTTGCCCCTGTGGCACAGCTTTACTCCGGCCCAGCAAATCTGAATCAGACAGGCCCAGAGGTCATGACACCAATAAACCTGGTTCATAAGCAATGGTTTATTATGTAAAAAGCCAAATACTTCGCACTTTGCAGAGGGCAAAACTGTGAAAAACAGGATGAAATGACCTCACAACCCAGCATCTGCCCGCTGGGTTAGTACTGAAGATGTTCAACCATCTGCCCGCTGGGTTAGTACTGAAGATGTTCAACCATCTGCCCGCTGGGTTAGTACTGAAGATGATCAACCATCAACGTTTCATGTCCTTCATACTGACATATTTATTAGTGTCTGTATCAGCAGTATTAGTCTATCAGACACCTTTATTAGTGTCTGTATCAGCAGTATTAGTTTATCAGACACCTTTATTAGTGTCTGTATCAGCAGTATTAGTTTATCAGACACCTTTATACATGTCTGTATCAGCAGTATTAGTTTATCAGACACCCGAATTAGTACCTGTATCAGCAGAATCAGTGTATCAGACACCTGAATTAGTACCTGTATCAGCAGAATCAGTGTATCAGACACCTGAATTAGTACCTGTATCAGCAGAATCAGTGTATCAGACAACGGTATATTATACTGGGATATGTACAGTGTCTGTATCAGCAGTATTCGTTTATCAGACACCTTTATTAGTGTCTGTATCAGTAGAATCAGTGTATCAGACACCTTTATAAGTGTCTGTATCAGCAGTATTAGTTTATCAGACACCTTTATAAGTGTATGTATCAGCAGTATTAGTGTATCAGACACCTGAATTAGTACCTGTATATTATATTGGGATATGTACAGTGTCTGTATCAGCAGTATTAGTGTATCAGACACCTGAATTAGTACCTGTATATTATACTGGGATATGTACAGTGCATTTGGAAACTATTCAGACCCCTTCCCTTTTCCACATGTTGTTACATTACAGTCTTTTTCTAACCTTGATGTCATCCTTTGGTTATGGACCAATACAGTCCTGTGCTCAGAAACTATGACACAAATAAATACTTGTACATTTCATGGAGCAAACTGTATGTTTTGAAAGGGGCAACCCGAGCTTGGCGACCTGATATCTCAACTCCACACACACACATTGATTGATCTTCGTTAGAGCTGGTGTCTGGTGAGCAGGTCTAGAACAGGGAATTCTCTGACCTTAAAATTCCTGGTAAAGAGTTCAAGGTCCCCTCTTGAATGACACATTTAATTCAATCTAAATATGTCGAGACAAGAAATTGTCCAGATATCTGTCTCTTCCTGCGTAATAAATGTGTCTGTGATTTCAACACTGTGTATAAATATGTCAAAACGAAATGAGCCAGATGTATTCACAACTTTTACATAGAAGTAAAAGTGGAGCAGGAAAGAAACATGATTTATTGAGATGCTTCTATGGCATTTTGGGTCACAGCATTTTTTTTTTCAAGACGACCCTGGCGGGCCACGTCATATCGGTTCCAGAGGGGCCAAATCTGGCCCATAGGCCGCCAGTTAAAGAACCTTGTTCTATGGAAAATCAGGTGTCGCCTTTTCCTGATTGAAATTGAGTTTGTCTTTAGCTTACAAATTGCAAGTCAGATCAATGTAGTTACATTTCACTTGACAAAGACCATGACGCAACTGATTGATCAAGACATGAAAGATGAACAGTGTCTATATAAACTCAGCAATGGTTCATTAAACAAGCATGGGAAACAGTGTCTATATAAACTCAGCAAAAAAAGAAACGTCCCTTTTTCAGGACCCTGTCTTTCAAAGATAAAAATCCAAATAACAAACTCAATTTCAATCAGGAAAAGGCGACACCTGATTTGCTTAATGAACATGCACCTGTGGAACGGTCATTATGACACTAACAGCTTACAGATGGTAGGCAATTAAGGTCACAGTTATGAAAACTTAGGACACTAAAGAGGCCTTAAGAGGCCTTTCTAAACACCAAAAGAAAGATGCCCAGGGTCCCTGCTCATCTGCGTGAACATGCCTTAGGCATTTGTCTCACCAAGGGTGATGGTCAGATTCGCGTTTATCGTAGAAGGAATGAGCGTTACACCGAGGCCTGTACTCTGAAGCGGGGTTGATTTGGAGGTGGAGGGTCCGTCATGGTCTGGGGCGGTGTGTCACAGTATCATCGGACTGAGCTTGTTGTCATTGCAACGCTGTGCGTTACAGGGAAGACATCCTCCTCCCTCATGTGGAAGCCTTCCTGCAGGCTCATCCTGACATGACCCTCCAGCATGACAATGCCACCAGCCATACTGCTTGTTCTGTGCATGATTTCCTGCAAGACATGAATGTCAGTGTTCTGCCATGGCCAGCGACGAGCCCGGATCTCAATCCCATTGAGCACGTCTCGGACCTGTGTGATCGGAGGGTGAGGGCTAGGGCCAAACCCCCCAGAAATGTCCAGGAACTTGCAGGTGCCTTGGTGGAAGAGAGGGGTACATCTCACTGAAAGAACTGGCAAATATGCAGTCCATGCAGTCCATGAAGAGGAGATGCACTGCAGTACTTGATGCAGCTGGTGGCCACACCAGATACTGGCTGTTACTTTTGTTCAGGGACAAATAATTTCATTTTTGTTAGTCACATGTCTGTGGAACTTGTTCAGTTTATGTTGTTGTTGAATCTTATGTTCATACAAATATTTACACGTTTGCTGATTTTGCTGAAAATAAACGCGGTTGCTCAGTTTAGATACAATGGGGCAAAAAAGTATTTAGTCAGCCAACAATTGTGCAAGTTCTCCCACTTAAAAAGATGAGAGAGGCCTGTAATTTTCATCATAGGTACACTTCAACTATGACAGACAAAATGAGAAAAAAAATCCTGAAAATCACATTGTAGGATTTTTTATTAATTTATTAGCAAATTATGGTGGAAAATAAGTATTTGGTCAATAACAAAAGTTTATCTCAATACTTTGTTATATTTATATACCCTTTGTTGGCAATGACAGAGGTCAAACGTTTTCTGTTTTTTTCATACTACATACTCTGTAGTATGTGTCCCGAAGGTTCGAATCTTAACCTTAGATTTGCACACATGTAAGCTCAAGTTGTCTAGTGACATTGATGCATGCATTCGGCCAGGGTTTCCCTAACTCGGTCCTGGGGCCGCCCCCTGGGTGCACATTTAGTTTTTTGTATTAAGTGATGAGATCAGCAACTTAAATGTGTGCATGTCAAGTTGGGATTCTTCCCGTCTTTCTGCCACATTTACTATGTGTATGATCTATGGGCAGGGATCATTAACAGAGCGACTGAAGGGGAAACAACTTCTCTGTTAGAAAACAGCCTATGTGGCATCAGTATGTGCCAGAAACATTTACTCTGTCAAAATTGAGTACAAAATGTAAATAGGATTATTTTGGTTATAAAGTCAGTATTGTCCAAAAATGGAGATTAGTGAGATGTAAGGAATCTAGTGTACGTCACAGTTGAGATGTAAGGAATCTAGTGTACGTAACAGTTGAGATGTAAGGAATCCAGTGTATGTAACAGTTGAGATGTAAGGAATCTAGTGTACGTAACAGTTGAGATGTAAGGAATCTAGTGTACGTAACAGTTGAGATGTAAGGAATCTAGTGTACGTCACAGTTGAGATGTAAGGAATCTAGTGTACGTCACAGTTGAGATGTAAGGAATCTAGTGTACGTCACAGTTGTCCTTGAGTTGGGTTTATTTTCATTTCCATCATGCCCACAGCTGGCAGCACTGAAGTCATCATCAATTCAGACCGCAGCCCCCCATGACCCGATCATAATGCCTTTGGGTACAGAACTCTTCCCACGTGTCGAACACACACACAAGAGCATGCAGGACCCAAATCTCGTTCTCAGGCACATTTCCTAATGTGGAGGTTTGAAACGGAGGCTAAATCAAGGCAGTTCAGCTCCTCTATAAAGTCTGTGGGCAATTGGCAGCCGTATTGATCCCACCCTCATCATGCTGTGTTGAGAGGTGAAGAGGTTAGTCATTGACACAGGAAGTCTGCCAGTCACACACACACACGCACACACACACACACACACACACACACACACACACACACACACACACACACACACACACACACACACACACACACACACACACACACACACACACACACACACACACACACACACACACACACACACACACACACACACACACACACACACACACACACACACACACACACACTCAAATCGTCAAATCGTCTTTCAACGATGGGAAGTAGTAAGCTAAACTTGGCAATGATGTCACAAATTAATTTACAACATGTTTGTGTGGCTAGAGGCAGGGTAGCCTACACTGCTAAATAAGGTGATTTCTAGATCTAGAACCTATATTTATAGAACTGTTTCTTCTAATATATTTTCATATTACAGTAATATTCTGCCACAGACAGGCCATCTTTCCTTTTCGGACCAGTGACCAGGCTGAAAAGGTCCTTAAACACTCCCTGTTCTGTAGGGATCAAGTCAGAGGGAGGTACAGTAGTGGTATGACCCAGGACACTCCCTGTTCTGTAGGGATCAAGTCAGAGGGAGACACAGTAGTGGTATGACCCAGGACACTCCCTGTTCTGTAGGGATCAAGTTAGAGGGAGACACAGTAGTGGTATGACCCAGGACACTCCCTGTTCTGTAGGGATCAAGTTAGAGGGAGACACAGTAGTGGTATGACCCAGGACACTCCCTGTTCTGTAGGGATCAAGTCAGAGGGAGACACAGTAGTGGTATGACCCAGGACACTCCCTGTTCTGTAGGGATCAAGTCAGAGGGAGACACAGTAGTGGTAAGACCCAGGACACTCCCTGTTCTGTAGGGATCAAGTCAGAGGGAGACACAGTAGTGGTATGACCCAAGACACTCCCTGTTCTGTAGGGATCAAGTCAGAGGGAGGTACAGTAGTGGTATGACCCAGGACACTCCCTGTTCTGTAGGGATCAAGTCAGAGGGAGACACAGTAGTGGTATGACCCAGGACACTCCCTGTTCTGTAGGGATCAAGTCAGAGGGAGACACAGTAGTGGTATGACCCAGGACACTCCCTGTTCTGTAGGGATCAAGTCAGAGGGAGACACAGTAGTGGTATGACCCAGGACACTCCCTGTTCTGTAGGGATCAAGTCATAGAGAGGCACAGTAGTGGTATGACCCAGGACACTCCCTGTTCTGTAGGGATCAAGTCATAGAGAGGCACAGTAGTGGTATGACCCAGGACACTCCCTGTTCTGTAGGGATCAAGTCAGAGGGAGACACAGTAGTGGTATGACCCAGGACACTCCCTGTTCTGTAGGGATCAAGTCATAGAGAGGCACAGTAGTGGTATGACCCAGGACACTCCCTGTTCTGTAGGGATCAAGTCAGAGGGAGACACAGTAGTGGTATGACCCAGGACACTCCCTGTTCTGTAGGGATCAAGTCAGAGGGAGACACAGTAGTGGTATGATCCAGGACACTCCCTATTCTGTAGGGATCAAGTCATAGAGAGGCACAGTAGTGGTATGACCCAGGACACTCCCTGTTCTGTAGGGATCAAGTCAGAGGGAGGTACAGTAGTGGTATGACCCAGGACACTCCCTGTTCTGTAGGGATCAAGTCATAGAGAGGCACAGTAGTGGTATGACCCAGGACACTCCCTGTACTGTAGGGATCAAGTCAGAGGGAGACACAGTAGTGGTATGACCCAGGACACTCCCTGTTCTGTAGGGATCAAGTCAGAGGGAGACACAGTAGTGGTATGATCCAGGACACTCCCTATTCTGTAGGGATCAAGTCAGAGGGAGACACAGTAGTGGTATGACCCAGGAGTAAGCAGACAACTATTTCTTAGGAGAGTTCTCTATGTCAGCTTTTCTCTTTCACAGTGAAAGAGAAGCAGAGCAGAAGGCTGTGTGTCAGGGTTGTCGCTTTCAGTTTATTGAGAAGTAATTTTTTCAATCATTGAATTTTCATTTCAGTTTACTTCCTGAATTGCCTGCCTTCCATTCGAATTGACCCCAACCCTGCTGTGTGTGCAATCCGGCCTCATTCTCCTGCTTAGACTTCCACCTGATTCATACATAGGGCTACAGCCTCTGTCAGCATGCACAGCACAGAGCCAGGGGCCTTGTTCAAAACTATGCCTGAGGGACAAACTGAAATACCACATAGTCAATGTTTTACGGTGACATCAAAGGTCATGAAGAGGCTGTGGGTTGTTTGTCTTCTAGGCAAACAGAGTGTTAGTGTTCCTACTCCTGAACGCAGAGGGTGAAACTGAATCCCTCTAACATGACAGTTAACACTCACTCACAACTAACAAAGTGCTCAGAGAGATGTAAGCACTGGAATTGACCCAGGGCCTTACTCACATACCCTCCTGTGGCACGATCACATGTCAATATCAATGAGTTGTTGTGGTGACCCAGCACACAGGACCTAGGACCTGGGACCTCCCCTCATCGTTGTGACAATCCTGATGCTGGATATTTTGGGGAAACTAGTATAAGTCTAGTAACACATGGCAGGAAGTCTAGCAATGTGAGGTTATTGATCCATGTGAGGGCAATGTGAGGTTCTTGATCCATGTGAGGGCAATGTGAGGTTCTTGATCCATGTGAGGGCAATGTGAGGTTCTTGATCCATGTGAGGGCAATGTGAGGTTCTTGATCCATGTGAGGGCAATGTGAGATTCTTGATCCATGTGAGGGCAATGTGAGATTCTTGATCCATGTGAGGGTGGTCTAACGGAGGATTTTTCTTAGAGGATCTGTAAAAGTAAAAAAGTAAAACAAAAGGTAATGTAACACGATTACCTTCATCATTCAGAGCGTGATCTCTGGTGATGTTTTATTAGATAATGTGGAAAAAGCCCCAGGGCTGTACCCACTCCATAAGTAGAACCAAATCAAATGGACTCACTGCCTCCCTGGCTGTCTGATCGATCTTCTGACTTCCCCTCATGCTGTCAGACTCCTGCCCACAGTTGGAAAGGCATTTGAATTTTGTTGACTAAATGTGTTTCCATGGAAGATAGGAACACTCTCATTTCCAGGTGTACTGATGATGAATGAATATATTTGGAATGTCTTCCTGAGTCGATGTAGGGGTTGTCTCTTTCTACTGTGACTCTAACAACCACTCAGTAGCCTTTCTATCCCCTCTGGAGTTGTGGACTCTGGGGAGGTGGTTACCTAATATGTGCTTGCCTGTAGTGCAGAGGATAAAACGGCATCAGAGCCCACAGCTGCTATTATCAACACAATCTATGAATTAAGCAAATGACCTGTGAATTTAATATGAACCTTGAATGAAGAGTCCACATAAAAAAGGTTTGGGACTGTTCTCTTTCGGAGTCTCTCTGTCCCCTCTCTCTTTTAGATGTTGACTATATGTTAACAGGTTAAGGTTCATATCGACATGCTTGTGTACCAATCAATACAATTTACAAATGAGCGCAATATAACTCCAAAGAAAGCTTTGAGTACAACTGAATTCATTGTAAAAGCATGACATTGTCCCCTGTCAGTAGTCTGCAGTTCAGGACCACATTATAGCTGTCCTCTTTCCATAGTTTACCAAAGTGAAGCGTTCCTTCCATGCCTGCTGTTCAAAATGACATCCAACAGAGGAGGGGGATTAAAATAGCTCGGTGTCTCTGTGGGCTTCGCTAAACTTTTCAGTCAGTCAAGTTTGGTGAATAAATGGATGGTGTGAGCTCTGACAGCGAATGGCTTGGAATCTGGGCCATTGGTCTAAATTTGAGGGAGCCTCCAACACAACCAGCCCCCGTCCAGTTCATTCTATCAGGGCTCCTCTCTCTCTCTCTCTCTCTCGCTCGCTCTCTCTCTCTGTGTCTCTCTCTCTCTCTCTCTCTCTCTCTCTCTCTCTCTCTCTCTCTCTCTCTCTCTCTCTCTCTCTCTCTCTCATGTATTATGTAGGTCATAAACTGACATCTTTGGAAAAATCAACCCCCTTAGAAATCCGATATTTTCCACACCTTATGTAAACATAGATACCGTTCAACAAACACCAATCATTCAGAACGGATGTATTTGAGGATTTATGTTACTTTTTATTGAAAAAGACTCAACAAAATTGTCACAGACATAATAATAATATTATTATCAACAACTGCAATATTAATACGTATCTACAATATAATTCACAAAATAAAAAACATCTGTACAACTTCTGGTTTGTGCAGGACATTATAGGAAGACTCTGATAGAAAAATAGACTCAAAAGAAGAAGATGAAAGGAACAGAGAAGGGAAGAATGAAACGGGACGTTCCAGTGGCTGACCTGGCATCCCCGTATGACAACCCAATACACACTAACCTGGCATCCCCGTATGACAACCCAATACACACTAACCTGGCATCCCCGTATGACAACCCAATACACACTAACCTGGCATCCCCGTATGACAACCCAATACACACTAACCTGGCATCCCCGTATGACAACCCAATACACACTAACCTGGCATCCCCGTATGACAACCCAATACACACTAACCTGGCATCCCCGTATGACAACCCAATACACACAAACTCTGGCATCCCCGTATGACAACCCAATACACACTAACTCAGTGTATCAGACCTCCATGGACATTCTCTTATATATCATCTGATACACATTTTCTTATGAAGAATTTGCTAACAATAAAAAATACAACATTTGTATTTGTCTATGTTAACAACATAGGCAATAAAAAGTGACACTTTTGAGTAAGTTGCAAACAATTTCAACAATAAACGTACATTCGGAGTAGAATTTGTGCATGTCTACGGTAACATATTGTGAAGATTCGTTAGGCCTACTGTATATAGCCAGAATAAAAAGCTCCATATTTTTGTACGACTATAGCTCTTTAGTGCGTGTGCATTAGTGTGTACGTTTGTGTGCCTGTATGTGTGTCTGTCTGTTCAGCTTTTGTGTGCCGCACTGTCTGTGTCTGAAAGATAAGAGAACTTGTCCTCCTCGTTCTCTATGCACCCTGCCTTAAAGCAATGTGACAACACAAAGTGCTGGTCCTTTCAGAAGTGACAAAACAACAGCTTTGCTCCCTCTTCACAAGACCCAGCACACACTATTCTTCCCAGACCTCGGGCAACAGCACTGAACATTGTGGGAGGTAACCCGTCTGCCTAAGGAGACTAATTACACACAGCAAAGTAACAAGTTTGTAATGTCCCCAGTCAGACAAGGCCAAAACCCTGATCTAAATACACAGTAGTAGTCGACATTATATGATAACAGATGGTTTCAAATCAACAACAAAAAAAGAACGGACGAAGGTTTATTGTACATTTTGGCTTTACGCAAAAACTGAATAAATAAAAGGTTCTCGTGTCAGTGTCATGGATTGGAGGGGGGGGGGTTCTCTTGAAGAGGAAAGTGCACTGTAGCTTTGGATAACTGATCACACTGATAGAATCAGGTCTTTCTACATGGTTTTCAATTAAATAAAAACCTCCACGTTTTTACTGTTATTCATAATGGATACTTTTAATAGACAAACAATACATTTTGACTCCTACGTTTCATTCTAAACCGTATGTACACATGTAACTTAGCAGCACTTTATTACCTACATTCATCTGCACACTCCCTTCCAGCTTTCTAGCTCAGGGTGTCTGGATCCTGAGGGGTCTGGCCTGACACACAAGCCCAGGCTGACATACAGAAGGAGACAGAGATGATGTCAAAAAGATGGGAACCAAGTGTTCTAATCCAATTCATTCGTCCATAGATGCGGTAAAGGAGTCAATGGAACCCAGATGTGTTGGTGAGAGTCTCCCCTTTCCACAGTGGGGTCATATTAGTTTGTAGCCCAAACGGTTCGGACACTTCCGATAGAAGTTGGCACATCAGCGTTACTGACTTCAGACAAGTCCCATGGGGATTATGGAGGTCGTAGAGCAAAACGGAGATCACCATTGTGTTTCCATAGAACAGTCATATTAGTTTGTAGGCCAAACCGTTCGGATGCTACAGCCGTTTTCATGAAGACCGGTTTTCGTGAAAAGACCGATTTTCAGTCTTACAAAAATGTATCTCTAGTTTAAAGTGACAGATTTTGATGTGGTTTTGTTTATTATGTTACTTAGATAGACGCACAGGTGAAATACTTAGATTGACGCAAGGATTAAATCCGATTTGGATATATTTGGCTGTGACTTCTAAATGCTAACTCCTACTCCCGTTCGTATAAGCTGATAAGCATAGCTAGCATACAGAAATCTGTGGTGGTCGTCAAATTAGTTTTTTACTGTAA
>NW_022264191.1:0-33653 GCF_002021735.2 Oncorhynchus kisutch | reverse complement strand
GAGGAGAGAGGAAGGAATGATGGAGGGATGAAAAGGGGGAAGGGATAGAGGAAAGATCAGGGGATGAAAAAAGGGGGAAGGAAGAGAGGAAGGAATGATGGAGGGATGAAAAGGGGGAAGGGAGAGAGGAAGATAAGGGGATGAAAAGGGGGAAGGGAGAGAGGAAGGAATGATGGAGGGATGAAAAGGGGGAGAGGAGAGAGAAGATCAGGGGATAAGGGGGAAGGGAGAGAGGAAGGAATGATGGAGGGATGAAAAGGGGGAAGCGAGAGAGGAAGGAATGATGGAGGGATGAAAAGGGGGAAGGGAGAGAGGAAGGAATGATGGAGGGATGAAAAGGGGGAAGGGAGAGAGGAAGATCAGGGATGAAAAGGGGGAAGGGAAGAGGGGAAGCTCAGGGAGAGAGACTGGCAGAACATTGGTTACTAAAGAAAAGTAAGGGAGGGGGTTTGGTAACGTGTTTATATAGACTCTATATGATGATGAACACTCACCTTGTCCAGGTCGTCTGTCTGTGCCTCAAAGCCACTGAGCAGTGTGATGTCGGCTATGGACATTCCTGTGAGATTCCTGGTCAGACTATGACTAAAGAATATAAGTTAGTTAGCTTACTGAAAAACCACTGCCCTATCGCCTAGGCCGTCACAAAATATTCCTCCCAGTCACAAATCTTCTGTTATTTGTATATTCATGACAGAATCAGTTCCCTCTCTGTTTAACCTGACCTCACACAGAGCTCTCTGTTTAACTGACCTCACACAGATCTCTCTGTTTAACTGACCTCACACAGACCTCTCTGTTTAAACTGACCTCACACAGACCTCTGTTTAACTGACCTCACACACACCTCTCTGTTTAACTGATCTCACACAGACCTCTCTGTTTAACTGACCTCACACAGACCTCTGTTTAACTGATCTCACACAGACCTCTCTGTTTAACTGATCTCACACAGACCTCTGTTTAACTGATCTCACACAGATCTCTGTTTAACTGATCTCACACAGACCTCTCTGTTTAACTGATCTCACACAGACCTCTCTGTTTAACTGACCTCACACAGACCTCTCTGTTTAACTGACCTCACACAGACCTCTCTGTTTAACTGACCTCACACAGACCTCTCTGTTTAACTGACCTCACACAGACCTCTCTGTTTAACTGACCTCACACAGACCTCTCTGTTTAACTGACCTCACACAGATCTCTCTGTTTAACTGACCTCACACAGACCTCTCTGTTTAACTGACCTCACACAGACCTCTCTGTTTAACTGACCTCACACAGACCTCTTTGTTTAACTGACCTCACACAGACCTCTCTGTTTAACTGACCTCACACAGACCTCTCTGTTTAACTGACCTCACACAGACCTCTCTGTTTAACATACCTCACACAGACTTCGTATTCAACATCGTTTTCAGAATTCCGGCTTTGCTGAGTATCTCTTCTGTGTCTGCTGCGAGCGTCAAACCACTCAATCGCTGATCGGGGGACATCCTCTTCCTCCCTTTTCTCTCCGTCTCCATAGTCACCCTCATAGTCGTTGTAGTCTTCAACAATCTGGGCTGATGAAACAAAGTGTTATCATAGTGTACTCGTGGAACTCAGTCACACACATCCTAACCTGTAGTAAAAGGAGCACTGAGTCAGAGTAGTGCTGTCCGCTCACCAGTGTACTCTACTTTCCCCTCTACTTTGACTGTGATTGACAGAAGGTTACAGTCGTCTGAGGTGTCCAGTAGATGGTAAGCTTTCGTAACCTGCCAGACAGATCAATATGTTACCTGTTTGAATGAACATCAATAAATATTATTTGATGAGAAAGACGCTCACCTTCATCTTGGCTTTTCCCTGTCCCGTTAGGGCTACGTTAATGATAGGATTACCAATCAGTCTCTGGCCAAGTAGAGACAGAGAGAGAGTTACGTGTGTGTGTGTGTGTGTGTGTGTATGTGTGTGTGTGTGTGTGTGTGTGTGTGTGTGTGTGTGTGTGTGTGTGTGTGTGTTGGAGTGGGTATACCTTCAGCTCCGTTTCTACTTTATCCCCCTTGTTGTCCAATGACAGCTTCTGAATGTCGCTCTTCCCTGGAATAGTGAACTGTACCTCCACTTCTGTGATGGGAGGTTGGGGCCTGCTCAGTGCATACTCAGAGAGAGCCTCCAAAGCCACTATAGTATCCTAAAGACATTAAGATGAATGCTTAGACTGGATACAAATTGAAGGTAGACATTTAGCATGTTATTTCTACCAAATGGTGTAGAATGTAAAATCACCATCGACTCTCAATGAGTGGGACTATCACCCTTGGGTCACTGTATCAGTAGAATATCAGTATTGTTGGACTGAATATGAAGGCGGAAAATTAGCAAAACATGCTAACTAGGAACAAGGAAACTACATGCACTAGGAGGCAATGAAGCAGCCACATCATGTTTTGGCATTGTTTGGCTCTCCATCAATACAGTATATCTCACCTGTGATGACTTGAAGTCTCCTCCATCAATACAGTATATCTCACCTGTGAGGACTTGAAGTCTCCTCCATCAGTACAGTATATCTCACCTGTGAGGACTTGAAGTCTCCTCCATCAGTACAGTATATCTCACCTGTGAGGACTTGAAGTCTCCTCCATCAATACAGTATATCTCACCTGTGAGGACTTGAAGTCTCCTCCATCAATACAGTATATCTCACCTGTGAGGACTTGAAGTCTCCTCCATCAGTACAGTATATCTCACCTGTGAGGACTTGACGTCTCCTCCATCAATACAGTATATCTCACCTGTGAGGACTTGAAGTCTCCTCCATCAATACAGTATATCTCACCTGTGAGGACTTGACGTCTCCTCCATCAATACAGTATATCTCACCTGTGAGGACTTGAAGTCTCCTCCATCAGTACAGTATATCTCACCTGTGTGGACTTGAAACCTCCTCCATAGTTCTCCTGTGAAGTCAGCCAGCAGGCTGCAGAGTCTGCCCACTCTGCGTCCTTATGAGCCACTGCAGTTAACAGGGCATAGGCTGTAGTCTCTACGGTTATGGCCTCTGTCGTCGGTACATAATGTTTCTTTTCCTCATTCACCATGCCAGCGTTAGCATACCACCCACGGCAATGGTCTTTCCCTGTCAAGAGCAGTCAAAGAATATCAGTGTCAGCAGCAATCCCCCATCAGCCCACACCATTCTGACCTATAACAGGAGTGTAATAGGACAATACCTTCAGTTGCCAGTCCTTTGAGTTTTTCCCAGGCAGGCTCAGCCTGTGTCCGGTCAGACAGACAGACTGACAGACAGTAGGCTGTTATGGCCACAGCGTAGGGCCTCTGTAGCCCCTCAACACGTGAGAGCAGGTAGTCGGTGGCTTTGGAGATAATGGCTTTCTACACAAACACAAACACAAACACAGAGCAGCCATTCTGGTTAAAAATAGGAGCATTTGATGTCTCTGTTTTTCTTCTTCTCCAGGATAGAGACGGCTGATTTAGACGGATGATTCGGTTGAAGTCGGTTAATTGGTAACACAATGAAAAAGTACGCTATACTAAACATTTGTGAGTTAATAAGGAAATATGTCCACCTATCTTACCGTATCGCTACGCTCCTTGTTGTCTGTCAGGAAAGGGAGGGAGCAATTTAGAGCCACAGTTATGAAAGCAGTCATGGAGACATCTCCCTCTATCCCTCCAATGCCTCCCTAGAGAGAAAAAGAGACAACTCAACTCAACAGATAAAGAGAAAATACAGGAGGGTTGCCAGTTCGAGTCCTGCGTCTGACTGAGTTGGCAACCAGAGGGTTGCTGGAATGAAATCCTAGATGCCTTTGCCTGCTGTTGTGCTTTTAAGCAAGGCACTTAACCCCCACGCAACAACAGCTCCCCAGGCGTCCAGTGTGGAAGCCTCCCACACCTCTCCAAAACCTGTCTATGTTATGTGTGTCTTTCGGAGGAGTTGGGTTAAAAGCGGAAGTCAAATTTCGGTTGGACCTTGTGTGAAACTGCCCAATAAAGTGATCTTCATGTTAAATTTTTGAATAATCCTTTACCTGCATTTCCCGGTGTATGACTGGGTTAGGGTCCGAGAATGATCCATCCCCCTTCTGTTTAACCAGGAGGTATCTGACTGAATCAATGATATGCTGCTCAGACACACCCTGTGCCCATCTCCCCTTCTCTCCACCGCCTGCATTCTGACGTTCTGCCACCAGAGACATCACTTTGACAACAAGGCCCGTCAGCCTAGAGAGGAAGGATAACAAACACTGTGATAGGATCGGCCAGCTCCAGTCCTGGAGAGTTGCAGTGTTTACAGGCTTTTATTCCAGACAGACAGAAAACTACAGCACCACAAAAACAAGCAACGTAAAGAGAGATGTACTGACCAGTAACTGGTGGGATGGTCCGTCCAAGCTCCATACGATCCATCACCCTTTTTAAACGTCAAAATTCTCATATAGCCTGACAGAGAGAGAGAGAGAGAGAGATATTGTATTTTGTGTTTCTTACTATAAATTAAAATAAAACATCTTCATTACAGTTCTCCCACACCTTGCTCTGTGAACTGGAGGGCCGTGTCTCTGGTGCCAGCGGGCAGCTCATACCAGCGCTGGCTAAGGTCCAGATAGCGGAGGGCCAGGGCTGTGGGGGCCATACGTTTCATAGTCTGCTCTGCACATCCATCAGGGGCTTTGAGCAAGCTTCTAACCCCATCGTGAGAGAGCAGGGTCGTGGAAGTGGACTTGCCAAACAGCTCCCCTGGGGAATGGACGAGATTGGATATTAAACTGACAATAATGTTGTGAAGAGAAATGATTGGAGGGTAAAATGAGTCAGACCTTCCATCTTGACGAAGATATTGGTGCTGGAGCCAGGGACTGTGTTGTCTGGTAACTTTCCATCAATCGTGAAAGATTGGCGACTCTTCCCTGACAACAGAGAATGAGAGAAGCTGGTTGGTGCTTTTTATGCCATAAACTATTACGTGAATAAAATGCTGTCATCATACATATTCTGTTAGCAATCTCACCAATATTGCCATTCAGGTCAACAAAATGAGATTCCTCCACTCTCTTCTCTATTCCCTCCGTCTAAAATATGAGAAACTATTATTTTAAGTAAATGCAGTAGCTTTACATTAATGGATCTTCAGTTCAATTTTTTGTAGTAGTAATTTTCCCCGATATTTTTTGTATACTTACTCTAACATTCAGAATCTTTTCAATAGCATCACTGCCGTCCTCATTCTCTATGTCATAAAGACGTATTTTGATGGGTATGGGGCCGGTTTCCATGGGTACTGCAGAGAATGTGACGGCTTTGGAGGAGTGGGCCTCCACGGTGATGTTGACATAGGTTTTGATGGAACTGGAGCCTGGTGAACAGAGCTTGTCATTTCTCTCCATGTGGAGTGCAATCTGAGAAGGAGGAAGTGCTCCATCAGCTGTATGGCATGTCATCTTTCTGTATACGCTTCTGAAGTGTTCAACTGTAGTACTACAGAAAGTGATTCAACTCTACCTGTGCAGCCTGGTCCCAATAGTTGTAGACAACAGGAGCAATAGACATTTGCTCAAATCTTTTGACTGAGTACGGCAGCCTCAGAGAGACAAAAACCTTCTTAAACACACGGAACTCATGTGGTTCTGCCACACAGATGCCTGCAGGAGGGACACACACAGACAGGTCCATTACTCTCCAGAATGACACCACATGTTCCTTACTGTCTAGGTACAGGAATATGAACCAATAGAGGAGGAGGATGTTACCATGAGAAGCAGACAAGCTGACAGCCTGTATCTCCCAGGTGGTGATGGAATCAGGCAGAGCCATAGTATGACTAAGGGAGACAGAGAGAGAGACAAATTACAATAGTGTTTCAGACACATGGCGCCGATATACTGTGTGTCTAAATGTCCATTTCTCACCTTCCTTTGCCGTTTATATCGACCACTGTGAATGCAAAGCTTGGGGGGAAACTTCTGCGTATTTGCTGATTGGTTGTGTCAAAGAAGTCTTCGATGTCTGTGGCACTCGCAGCTGAGAAGAGAGAGTGTAGACTAAAGGTGTCACAATAATATAACCTTTTAAGATCGTATTCTCATCCAATCCTTTTAAGTTATAACAAGTCAGACATGTCTGTCTAAAGGATAGTGTCTGTTATCATTTTGTTACCATGTTATACATGTTAGAATGGTAATATCCCCAACAATCAAGTCATCCTCACTCCTGCCATGTCCTCTCTGGGCGTCGTCTCGTTTCTTCTTCTCCCTCAACTTCTCTCCCTCTATACAGCAGTCCAGGAAGGCCTTGACACAGACATGGTCCTTATTGGCTCGTGCCACTCTCTCGGCTCTCTGCTGACACGTCCTCAGCATGGGGATCTGGGACAAGCCATGAGAACAACACTCCTGCAGCTTGGCGTCTGAGTAACTGGATTCTGGGAGTTGGAGATGGTGAGGTAGTGACAAAAGGTTTTAGTTCGTACCTGCCAGGACTGATGAACAGACTCTCCCACCACCTCAGGCAGCAGTTAGTGACAGTCAATAGTAAAGTAACGTTGTAATACTTATGGACACCATCTGCTCCTGGAGGTCCAGGGAACGCCTCTGTCGTCTGAAGCCTGACTCACAGTTAAACCCTAAGACAAACACACATACAATAGGGTGAAGACCATCAAATCAAAACATCAACATAAAACAACATATTGTGGGAACATGTAGGTTTTGAGCAACTATGATGTCATTAATGCTTTGTTGAAATGTACGTCTGAGTTGGTGTTTGTTTTCAATTTTTTTTCCTTTATGTTGAAGGTTGGGATTTAAGTCGCAGCCAATGTCATGTCTAGTTTAGTGGATCCATGTCTGTGAAATGTTAAGTTGTCTACCTCCTAAAGGGGTTTTAACCCAATCCCAGAGAACATCATTCAGAAACTATGGACCAAAGAAGAAGTAGTGTCGACACTAGACAGATGTTTTGTTTAATCACACTACGTTCGTCATACCCTTCCTCATCCTAGATAGCACATGAGAGTTGGAGATGAATGACAAGCCAGCGTCATTCAACACAGAGGCCGTATCTGAGCCGCCACCGTATGAGCAACCGAGGTCATAGGACTGCATGGACCAGAATACCTGTGAACAGCACACAAAATATTCACACTATTAGTCAAAAAGAGCCATTTGGTCTTTATTGCATAGAATATATTTATACCTGTACATTATAAGGAGTGAGTTTTAGAGGAAATAATGTTGAGGAGACAATATGTATAATTATTCTTTAGTAAATAGTAGCTTGTATATGTGCATATACAGTACCAGTCAAAAGGTTGGACACACCTACTCATTCAAGGGTTTTTCTTTTCTATATTTCATATTTTATATTCTTCAAAGTAGCCACCCTTTGACTTGATGACAGCTTTGCACACTCTTGGCATTCTCTCAACCAGATTCATGAGGTAGTCACCTGGATTACCTATATTATTCATCTCATCTCATTCATCTCATATGTATACGTATATACTGTACTCTATATCATCTACTGCATCTTTATGTAATACATGTATCACTAGCCACTTTAACTATGCCACTTTGTTTACATACTCATCTCATATGTATATACTGTACTCGATACCATCTACTGCATCTTGCCTATGCCGCTCTGTACCATCACTCATTCATATATCTTTATGTACATATTCTTTATCCCCTTACACTTGTGTGTATAAGACAGTAGTTTTGGAATTGTTAGTTAGATTACTTGTTGGTTATTACTGCATTGTCGGAATTAGAAGCACAAGCATTTCGCTACACTCGCATTAACATCTGCTAACCATGTGTATGTGACAAATAACAGTTGATTTGATTTGGGAATGTATTTCAATTAACAGGTGTGCCTTGTTAAAAGTTAATTTCTGGAATTTCTTTCCTTCTTAATGCGTTAGAGCCAATTAGTTGTGTTGTGACAAGGTAGGGGTGGTATACAGAAGATAGTCAAGACTAAGTCCATATTATGGCAAGAATAGTTCAAATAAACCAAGAGAAACGACAGTCCATCATTACTTTAAGACATGAAGGTCAGTCAAAATCTTAAGAACTTTGAAAGTTTCTTCAAGTGCAGTCACAAAAACCATCAAGTGCTATGATGAAACTGGCTCTCATGAGGACCGCCACAGGAAAGGAAGACCCAGAGTTACCTCTGCTGCAGAGGATAAGTTACCAGCCTCAGACTGCAGCCCAAATAAATGCTTTGCAGAGTTCAAGTAACAGACATCTAAACAGCAACTGTTCAGAGGAGATCAGGCCTTCATGGTCAAATTGCTGCAAAGAAACCATTACTAAAGGACACCAACAAGAAGAAGAGACTTGCTTGGGGAAAGAAACACGAGCAATGGACATTAGACCAGATGGAAATCTGTCTTTTGGTTTGATGAGTCCAAAGTTGAGATTTTTGGTTCCAACCACCGTGTTTTTGTGAGACGCAGAGTAGGTGAACGGATGATCTCCGCAAGTGTGGTTCCCACCGTGAAGCATGGAGGAGGTGTGATGGGGTGGGGGTGCTTTGCTAGTGACACTGTTGATGATTTATTTAAAATTCAATGCATACTTAACCAGCATGGCTACCACAGCATTCTTCAAAGATACGCCATCCCATCTGGTTTGCGGTTAGTGGGACTATCATTTGTTTTTCAACAGGACAATGGCCCAAAACACACCTCCAGGCTGTGTAAGGGCTATTTGTGATGGAGCGCATCAGATGACCTGGCCTCCACAATAACCCAACCTCAACCCAATTGAGATGGTTTGGGATGAGTTGGACAGCAGAGTGAAGGAAAAACAGCCAACAAGTGCCCAGCATATGTGGGAACTCCTTCAAGACTGTTGGAAAAGCATTCCTCATGAAGCTGGTTGAGACAATGCTAAGAGTGTGCAAAGCTGTCATAAAGGCAAAGGGTGGTTACTTTGAAGAATCTAAAATTTGTTTAACACTTTTTTGGTTGCTATATGATTCCATATGTGTTTTTTTCATAGTTTTGATGTCTCACCTTTATTCTATAATTTGAATATAGCAAAAATAAAGAACACCCTTGAATGAGTAGGTGTTCTAAAACTTCTGACTGGTACTGTATATTCAAAATATATATAAGGGGATTAGAAATTATGCAGACAATTACATTGATGGAAGCTACAATATTTCTGCAATATTAAAGCTGATGTGGCCCCACCCAACAAATAAAATAATAATATTAAAATAATAGTAGCTTGCCTGTTTGGGGGTGAGTTTGTTGTGGGCATTGAGAGCATAAATAGCCTTGTCCACAGCCAGCAAGGCAACTTTGGCCCTCTGACCATTTAAGTCTATCTCCAGCTTCGCCGTGTTTCCAGGTAGATATTCATCTTTTGACTTTACCTAGAGCATTTAAATATACATATACCTAGAGCATATAAATATACATATACCTAGAGCATATTAATATACATATACCTAGAGCATATTAATATACATATACCTAGAGCATATTAATATACATATACCTAGAGCATATTAATATACATATACCTAGAGCATATTAATATACATATACCTAGAGCATATTAATATACATATACCTAGAGCATATAAATATACATATACCTAGAGCATATAAATATACATATACCTAGAGCATATTAATATACATATACCTAGAGCATATAAATATACATATACCTAGAGCATATTAATATACATATACCTAGAGCATATAAATATACATATACCTAGAGCATATAAATATACATATACCTAGAGCATATTAATATACATATACCTAGAGCATATTAATATACATATACCTAGAGCATATTAATATACATATACCTAGAGCATATTAATATACATATACCTAGAGCATATTAATATACATATACCTAGAGCATATTAATATACATATACCTAGAGCATATAAATATACATATACCTAGAGCATATAAATATACATATACCTAGAGCATATTAATATACATATACCTAGAGCATATTAATATACATATACCTAGAGCATATAAATATACATATACCTAGAGCATATTAATATACATAGGAAAAGATTAGGATGATAACACCAAATACGTATCATTAGTAAATGACTCTGAACTGAATTGTAACTTATTAACAGTCAGCATCGATGAAACCCTTTATTTCTCTTTCTTTGTTTTGTGTTTCTAACAGACTTTGGCCACATTGCTGTCTGATTCTCCAGAACTCTCTCGGTCAATGCTGATGCTGATCTACTCCAGTCACTGTTCACTCACCTTCACTGTCCCCTCACAAGCATCGTCGACGTCTACCCACACAGAGTCAGTAATGATGTCACCTTTCTGATCATAGTAGTAGCCAATCAGACGGAAGGAGGGGGTCATATCAGGCGTGATTGGAAGCTGAACCTTTGTTAAGTCCCCTGATTTGACAGAACCCTGTTTTGTTATCACTCCACGGCTCAAAATCTGACGATTAAAAACAGAGAAGTGATTGTTTTTCAGTTATAGAACTTTTCCACCATGTCCTGTTCCTTGTGATTTCAATTAAATTCAATTCCAGGGGCTTTATTGGCATGAGAAACATATGTTAATGTTGCCAAAGCAAGTGAAGTAGATAATATACAAAGTGAAATAAACAATAAAATGAACAGTAAACATTACACTCACAGAACTTCCAAAAGAATAAAGACATTTCAAATGTCATATTATGTACATATACAGTGTTATAATGATGTACAAATGGTTAAAGTACAAAAGGGAAAATAAATAAGCATAAATATGGGTTGTATTTACAATGGTGTTTGTTCTTCACTGGTTGATCTTTACTTGTGGCAACAGGTCACAAAGTTTGCTGCTGTGATGCACACTGTGGTATTTCACCCAGTAGATATGAGAGTTTATAAAAATCGTGTTTTTTTTGTGGATCTGTGTAATCTGAGGGAAATATGTGTCTCTAATATGGTCATACATTGGGCATATATCTCTCACCATGTAGTAAATAAAACCATCCTCTGGTGGCCCATTGAAGACTTTGAATACAACGGAAAGGGTTTGACCCAGCGTCAGAATCGTTTGGCTCACGCTCACGCTCAGATAGGTGTTGCCAGGAGACGATGTACGATTGACGTCTTTGGTCATTTTCTGGTCATCTACAGTCACCTGATGGAAACAGAGAGGGGAAAACAAGGGATAAAAGAAGAGAGAACCAATCCAAAGTCTTTAGTTTCATATGATTCCTTCAGTGTTTAGTTCACAGCCTATTGCTGTATTGCTTGAAGCTACTGCTAGAAGCTACAGTTTTATTTGGACTATTTTGTTATACTTACCTCCACAGTAATGTCATGATCAAGATTGGGAAGGTTAAAATCGTGCCACACTGCGCCCTGCTGGTTAGTCTTTACAGTTTGGTCTCCACCCTGGAGTTCTGGCAGATGCATTCTCACTGGCTCTCCAACAGCTGGGGAACCATTTGGGAGACGGACCACCGCCTAACAGATCACCGGACAAAACAATATACAGTTTATCATTTCACAGATAGACATTGTTCAATCCAACGTATCTCTGTCATCCAAATGGAGGCTTACCACTACACTGAGAGGAACTCCAGGGATGTAGTGAGAGCGGGTACGGGACAGGTCTACAGTGTAACGCTGGGAAACAACAGGAAGAGACACCTCTGCTTCCTGTAGCTCACCACCTGGTGAAGGGATAAAGTCAGTACCAATATGGTTTAGTTGTCTTGTACCTACTGTATGACTGTACCACATTTCAAAAGTCTCTTTTTGTTCAAACTAAGAACAACGACTGATGCCTTACTGATGATGTCAGTGACAGACACGGCCATGTAAAGCTGTGCTTCGCTCTGGACCACGTCTGAGAGGGTGGTGTTGAGGTTGGATTTGAGTTGCTCTCGGAGCTTGGATTCCTGGAGAACCGCCGACCCCTCTCCATCTTGTATCTGAGAGAAAAAGGCAAGCGACAGGTTTTTGGTCAAACCATAACTCAAGCTTTGCTTAAACCAAAATGTTGTAACTTTATGTAGAAATAGGTTGGCCGCCACGTCAGTTGTCCTTCAGAGCTCCCAGAGCTTTAGTCTTTGTGAGTCTTCTTCTCTGATCGAAGAGTACAGATATTTTGATTGAAATATGACACATTTATCCTCTCACCGATCCAGTCAGCTCCAATCCTCTGATGAAGACAATCCTGTCTTTTTCACCATCTGGCCCCTGTATTTTCTCCTTCAGTCCAAACCGGCAGTGGAAAGCTCCCTTTATACTCTCCCCATAGGAGTACCTGAGGGAGAAATACAGTGAGGTCAGACCAACTGAGAGAGTTCTATAACATATTCATAGATTTGATAAACATTTAGAGGACTTGTACTTGGGTGAATGTCTCAATGAGAACCACATAGCCCGAACTAAAGTTACATTTGCGTGCTCAGTCCCCTCCTGTACTCCCTGTTCACTCATGACTGCACGGCCAGGCACGACTCCAACACCATCATTAAGTTGGCTGATGACACAACAGTATTAGGCCTGATCACAGACAACGATGATACAGCCTATAGGGAGGAGGTCAGAGACCTGGCCGTGTGGTGCAAGGACAGTAACCTCTCCCTCAACGTCATCAAGACAAAGGAGATGATTGTGGACCACAGGAAAAGGAGGACCGAGCACGCCCCCATTCTCATCGACGGGGCTGTAGTGGAGCAGCTTGAGAGCCTCTTGACGTCCAAATCACCAACAATCTAACATGGTCCAAGCACACCAAGACAGTCGTGAACAGGGCACAACAAAACCTAATCACCCTCAGGAGACTGAAAAGATTTGGCATGGGTCCTCAAATCCTCAAAATGTTTTACAGCTGCACCATCGAGAGCATCCTGATGGGTTGCATCACTGCATGGTATGGCAACTGCTCGGCCTCCGACTGCAGGGCACTACAGAGGGTAGTGCGTACGGCCCAGTACATCACCGGTGCCAAGCATTTTGCCATCCAGGACCTCTATACCAGACGGTGTCAGAGGAAGGCCCTAAAAATGCCCAAAGACTAGAGATTCCCTAGTCATAGACTGTTCTCTCTGCTACCACACGGCAAACGGTACCGGAGCACAAAGTCTATGTCCAAAGGGCTTCTAAACAGCTTCTACCCCCAAGCCATAAGACTCCTGAATATTTAATCAAATGGCTACCCTGAATGGCTACCCAGACCCCGCCACCCCTCCTTCTACACTGCTGCTACTCTGTTATTATCTATGCATAGTCACTTTAATAACTCTACCTATATGTACATATTACCTCAATTACCTTGACACAGGTGCCCCCACACATTGACTCTGTACCTTTACCCCCTGTATATAGCACCGTATTGTTATTTACTGCTGCTCTTCAATGATTTGTTATTCTTACTTATCTCTTACTTTTTTTGTTGGTATTTTCTTAAAACTGCATTGTTGGTTAAGGGCTTGTAAGTAAGCATTTCACTGTAAGGTCTACTACACCTGATGTATTCAGCATTTCACTGTAAGGTCTACTACACCTGATGTATTCAGCATTTCACTGTAAGGTCTACTACACCTGATGTATTCAGCATTTCACTGTAAGGTCTACTACACCTGTTGTATTCAGCATTTCACTGTAAGGTCTACTACACCTGTTGTATTCAGCATTTCCCTGTAAGGTCTACTACACCTGTTGTATTCAGCATTTCCCTGTAAGGTCTACTACACCTGATGTATTCAGCATTTCACTGTAAGGTCTACTACACCTGATATATTCAGCATTTCACTGTAAGGTCTACTACACCTGTTGTATTCAGCATTTCCCTGTAAGGTCTACTACACCTGTTGTATTCGGCGCAGGTGGCAAATACAATTTGATTTGACATTTTATTTTCATCACTTTGTAAGGAGCTAGATGTTGTAGAGGGAAACAGTTGATATCAGGATTAAATCTTACTTGGCTAAAATTGTGAAGGTGAACTGTTCAGTGTTCAATAGAAAGTAGCTTTGCTTAGGTATGACGGTCACCTCAAAGCTCGGCAGCACTGAAACAAAACATGTTCAGAACAACAAAACATCTCTTATCCTTTCTCCATGTGGAAGAAAATGTATAAATAATAGCATGAATACAATTTCAGTCAAATATTTTTAGAAAGATTGGCTTTAAACTTGAAATATTCAAATGGTAAATAGAGAGTAAGTTGAGCAAAGGAGATAAAAAGAGAAAATATGAACCAAATTTCTTGACTTGAAATTCTCGAGTAACAGCATTCTTTTCATCTCCTTGGTAATGAGCCACGATCCTCCACACACCCATTCTATAATAAAAACACACCAGGTATGATATTAGGTTGTCTTATTATAATGTATTGTAAATCATGTCATCAATTCATCAAATAAGGATAGTTGCACAATATCAGTCAATTAATAGATGCTAATGTTGAATAATTGTGGAATTTCTATAGCAAATAATATACGACTGTACTCTGAGACATCAGGGATATTAAAAGGGATATTGGTGAATATTCCATCCGTAGCTCTCTTAAGAGTCTTCATTATCCGGTTGCCCTCCGCATTCTACCAAGGAGATACAAATCAGTTATAATACAAATCAGTTACTATTTCACAACTCTTTCAAACATCAAAAAAAGCTTTTTGGCATCAGAGATCTCCACCACAATGATAAACATTTCAACACTTCAGCAAATTAAATGTAACAACGGAATGTGGTCAAAAATGTCAAGTTTGTACTCACAAAAATAGAGATCTGAAAAACGGCATCATGGGGCTTCATTGAGTGGTTGAGGGTAAATATCCTGTATCTCACTGGTAAAAATAAAATCCTAATATAATATCTTAATTGTAAACCTTTGACCAATATTAAAGTTGTACTTGGGGATTTTGGCAGTGAGGTCCTTTATCTACTTCCCCAGAGTCAGATGTCTATAGGTGTCTTAACAGATACGCTAGTTAGCATTGGCTCGTGAAACTACCTCTAACTTGCTTCATACTGGACACAGACACATAAAAATGATACCCACCAGTTCATCTGACTCTGGGGGAAGTAGATAAGGGGGCCTCATTGCCAAAATCCCAAGTATCCCTTTAAGATGTGGTTCTATTTTATGTAGACTGTAGATGTACCTTGCTGTGTAGGGTTGTAGATAGGCTGGTCAGTCTGAATGAAGATGTAGCCTCTGTGTTGGGAGACTAGGACCCTCACCATCTTTCTGTCTGTCACCCCATCCATCTCAGCCACCAGCAGAAGATTGGGAATATCCACAAAGGTGGGCAGCTTGTCCCTTTCTACCTGCAAGGTGGGAAAAACATTGAAATGAAACCAATAAGACCTAGTGTCTCTCCTTTTTCTGGTTTGTGATATCGTCTGTATGGTCATTCATTTCATCAAGGCAAGTCTCACTAAGTCATACCTCTAGTTCCACAGTTTGGATCTGTCCCTCCTCAGTACACACAGTGCTGCTCTTTTGAGACATCAGATGTGTAGTTGCCTCATGCTCCAGGTAGAGGGTAACACGTTTATTCAGGAGGGCTTTACCCAGCTGGACATAAACACGCTCCTTCACCCCCACATGGAACACATTGGGAGCTGAGATAAAGAACCTGAGCCAAGAGAAGGTAGCATTTAGAAGACTGTATCGACCACCTAATACTTTAAACAGTCTAGAATGTAAAGTATCACATTCATTCCTAAAGATGTTTTATGTTTGTCGAACACCAGTGTATCAAAAGGCTAAATGTGCAAGTCATTCAGAGGCATTGAAGTACTCAGATTAATCTGAGTTGAAACATTAGATTAGAATACAACTAATATAAACGTCTCGCACTGTAAAACATATTGTGCTAGTTCCACTTTAAAAAATGTAGGCAACTATTTCCATCAGCTTTTTGAGGATTTCCAACTTGAGGTATTTTTAGGTATAATATACTTACATTTTAGTGTTTCACAAACACTCATATATTAAGTCCACAGCATAAAAATGACTAAGAGACAACTTAGTGACTAAGCGACAACTAATGACTAAGAGACAACTTAGTGACTAAGCGACAACTAATGACTAAGAGACAACTTCATTTGATCTATTTAATCTTTCTGTTTACTTTCATTGATTGTGTTAAACAGTGTTTGTGTTAAATATGTCTTTCATCGCTTGGCATCTTTATCCCCTGAAACAGGAATTATTGAGAGCAGAGCTTATTCCACTAGCACTAACTGGAGGTAAGGTTGCAAGCATTGTAGATTTATGCATTTGCCTCTGTCAAGAGTTGGGCGCATGATCTAACTAATAGTGAGAATGGGTGGTCACATCATTGAATGTCAATTTGCCCTACGGTTTAGATATCCGTTCATCTTGATCCATTACACCTCATAGCATAACAAACTGTTTGATACTAACGTAGAAATGGGATTTTTTCATTCTTCAAACGTGCAAACAACATTGTGTAAAAGTATCGTAAAGTTTTTAAAAAAGAGCCACATGACAAGTTGTTGGAAGAACTTAAAATTCTTTAGTTGAAAGGAAATACTATGATAATTGAGTAAGTTAAACACAACTTTCCTTGTAGTTGTTTTTACACACAAACTGTTGTGTAGATGCTGCATTTATCTTATGCTGAATTCATTATTTTTTGGGGGGTGAGGTTGATTGAACAAGTAATGTAATGTACTAATTATATTCAAGTAAAGATGACAACTATGCTTTTTATGTCAAAATAATTATATTTTCAAGTATAATTGACTAACCACCTAAATCCTTTTTTACAGTGCATGTGACCATGCTAAAACATAAGTACAAGTCAGTTGAAGTTAAAGCTACATGCACATACAGGACACAGGAAGGCACTGATATTGCATGGTGAAATGTTTCCTGGAGATATTGTTGAAACATTTACCTGTCCTGTCCATGTACAGACTCAGCAGCCAAAATGAAGAGCACCATAAGACAGACGGGAGAGCCCATGGTTCTTGTTCACTGTCTCTCCTCCTGCTCTGTCCACAGACCCTATCTTCAAAGTTTTATTCACTTAGTTTATATAGATCTCTCCCTTTTCTCTCTTTCTCAATCCCCATGTCAATCTCTTATGCTCCTCCCTTCCCCTCTCCCTATGAGACAAACGTTATGTAATTTGTAGTCACTGCCTGATTGAGGCAGGATGCCACTTACTGTCAATCATCAATAATCAAGAAATTGGCACAACTTCATTGAAAAGACAACTGTTGTATAGTTCTCTTCAACTGGTTGGTTCAAGATGGGCAAAAAAGGATTACAACTAAAATAAGACAGTCATCTTTGGGAAATTATTATTCAAAATACTCTTCACAGGATTAAATCTGGTGTTACAAACAGAGCAGTTTATTTAACTGTTTGGCTTAAGCGGTCAAAACCTGGGGAACTTTGGAGAGGGATTCTTCCATTTCACAATCACAGTCTATTCTCCCATTGGTCAGTGCAATTGTGGTTTTCCCTGAGATCATGTGATTTCTTAGATTTCTGAGGCCTGTTCTAGTCAGTGCCAGCATGATACTATTCTCTGTGTTCTAGTCAGTGCCAGCATGATACTATTCTCTGTGTTCTAGTCAGTACCAGCATGATACTATTCTCTGTGTTCTAGTCAGTACCAGCATGATACTATTCTCTGTGTTCTAGTCAGTGCCAGCATGATACTATTCTCTGTGTTCTAGTCAGTGCCAGCATGATACTATTCTCTGTGGTCTAGTCAGTACCAGCATGATACTATTCTCTGTGTTCTAGTCAGTGCAGGATGATAATATTCTGTGTGTTCTAGTCAGTACCAGCATAATAATATTCTGTGTGTTCTAGTCAGTGCCAACATGATACTATTCTCTGTGTTCTAGTCAGTGCCAGCATGATACTATTCTCTGTGTTCTAGTCAGTGCCAGCATGATACTATTCTCTGTGTTCTAGTCAGTGCCAGCATGATACTATTCTCTGTGTTCTAGTCAGTGCCAGCATGATACTATTCTCTGTGTTCTAGTCAGTACCAGCATGATACTATTCTCTGTGTTCTAGTCAGTGCCAGCATGATACTATTCTCTGTGTTCTAGTCAGTGCCAGCATGATACTATTCTCTGTGTTCTAGTCAGTACCAGCATGATACTATTCTCTGTGTTCTAGTCAGTACCAGCATTATACTATTCTCTGTGTTCTAGTCAGTACCAGCATGATACTATTCTCTGTGTTCTAGTCAGTGCCAGCATGATACTATTCTCTGTGTTCTAGTCAGTGCCAGCATGATACTATTCTCTGTGTTCTAGTCAGTACCAGCATGATACTATTCTCTGTGTTCTAGTCAGTGCAGGATGATAATATTCTGTGTGTTCTAGTCAGTACCAGCATAATAATATTCTGTGTGTTCTAGTCAGTGCCAACATGATACTATTCTCTGTGTTCTAGTCAGTGCCAGCATGATACTATTCTCTGTGTTCTAGTCAGTGCCAGCATGATACTATTCTCTGTGTTCTAGTCAGTGCCAGCATGATACTATTCTCTGTGTTCTAGTCAGTGCCAGCATGATACTATTCTCTGTGTTCTAGTCAGTGCCAGCATGATACTATTCTCTGTGTTCTAGTCAGTGTCAGCATGATACTATTCTCTGTGTTCTAGTCAGTGCCAGCATGATACTATTCTCTGTGTTCTAGTCAGTGCCAGCATGATACTATTCTCTGTGTTCTAGTCAGTGCCAGCATGATACTATTCTCTGTGTTCTAGTCAGTGCCAGCATGATACTATTCTCTGTGTTCTAGTCAGTGCCAGCATGATACTATTCTCTGTGTTCTAGTCAGTGCCAGCATGATACTATTCTCTGTGTTCTAGTCAGTGCCAGCATGATACTATTCTCTGTGTTCTAGTCAGTACCAGCATGATACTATTCTCTGTGTTCTAGTCAGTACCAGCATGATACTATTCTCTGTGTTCTAGTCAGTGCCAGCACTAGTCAGTGCCAGCATGATACTATTCTCTGTGTTCTAGTCAGTGCCAGCATGATACTATTCTCTGTGTTCTAGTCAGTGCCAGCATGATACTATTCTCTGTGTTCTAGTTAGTACCAGCATGATACTATTATCTGTGTTCTAGTCAGTGCCAGCATGATACTATTCTCTGTGTTCTAGTCAGTGCCAGCATGATACTATTCTCTGTGTTCTAGTCAGTGCCAGCATGATACTATTCTCTGTGTTCTAGTCAGTGCCAGCATGATACTATTCTCTGTGTTCTAGTCAGTGCCAGCATGATACTATTCTCTGTGTTCTAGTCAGTGCCAGCATGATACTATTCTCTGTGTTCTAGTCAGTGCCAGCATGATACTATTCTCTGTGTTCTAGTCAGTGCCAGCATGATACTATTCTCTGTGTTCTAGTCAGTACCAGCATGATACTATTCTCTGTGTTCTAGTCAGTGCCAGCATGATACTATTCTCTGTGTTCTAGTCAGTGCCAGCATGATACTATTCTCTGTGTTCTAGTCAGTGCCAGCATGATACTATTCTCTGTGTTCTAGTCAGTGCCAGCATGATACTATTCTCTGTGTTCTAGTCAGTGCCAGCATGATACTATTCTCTGTGTTCTAGTCAGTGCCAGCATGATACTATTCTCTGTGTTCTAGTCAGTGCCAGCATGATACTATTCTCTGTGTTCTAGTCAGTGCCAGCATGATAATATTCTCTGTGTTCTAGTCAGTGCCAGCATGATACTATTCTCTGTGTTCTAGTCAGTGCCAGCATGATACTATTCTCTGTGTTCTAGTCAGTGCCAGCATGATACTATTCTCTGTGTTCTAGTCAGTGCCAGCATGATACTATTCTCTGTGTTCTAGTCAGTGCCAGCATGATACTATTCTCTGTGTTCTAGTCAGTGCCAGCATGATACTATTCTCTGTGTTCTAGTCAGTGCCAGCATGATACTATTCTCTGTGTTCTAGTCAGTGCCAGCATGATACTATTCTCTGTGTTCTAGTCAGTGCCAGCATGATACTATTCTCTGTGTTCTAGTCAGTGCCAGCATGATACTATTCTCTGTGTTCTAGTCAGTGCCAGCATGATACTATTCTCTGTGTTCTAGTCAGTGCCAGCATGATACTATTCTCTGTGTTCTAGTCAGTGCCAGCATGATACTATTCTCTGTGTTCTAGTCAGTGCCAGCATGATACTATTCTCTGTGTTCTAGTCAGTGCCAGCATGATACTATTCTCTGTGTTCTAGTCCGTGCCAGCATGATACTATTCTCTGTGTTCTAGTCAGTACCAGCATGATAATATTCTCTGTGGCAAAGTAAAGCAGTAGAGTTGCACTTTTAGGATCAACAGTTTGGTGGGTTTTGTTTTATATTCTCTTATTCAATTTCACAATACCTTACAAATTACGTGAATCAAAAGCCAATCCTGTTAATTATGGTAGTTTAGGCTATTTTGTTTGTATGGTACAGTATGTGTGTTCTTAGATTCCCGATACCATTACATTTAAAAACAAGTGTGTATCTGCTCTGGTTTGGTTATGTGATTCATCCAATGACAAACTCTGAAAACTTTCACTTGTCTGTTATCACACAAATACCAGTCGGGTGAATGCCAAACTCCGTCTGTCTAAAGTGTAAATATACCTTTGCCCTATAACTGTCAATATCACAGGCCTGTAATGGTTGCAAAAACTGAGCAATATCAGTTGAGCAATGCATCTGTCTGTGCAACAAACAAAACATGTTGCCATCATCCTGTCCTAGGCCGTGGTGTATATATATATTACCTTTATTTAACTAGGCAAGTCAGTTAAGAAAACATTCTTATTTTCAATGACGGCCTAGGAACAGTGGGTTAACTGCCTTGTTCAGGGGCAGAACAACAGATTTTTACATGGTCAGCTCGGGGATTTGTTCTTGCAACCATTCGGTTACTAGTCCAACGCTCTTACCACTAGGCTACCTGCCGCCCCATATAAAGTCAAATAATAATTGAATTGGATAATAGTGCAACCAGTGCAACCAGCATTACATATCACTAATTTCTGGCCAGACACAGATAAAACTCTACCTCTAACATACTGTAAATAGGAGAGTAAAAACTACCTCTAACATACTGTATATAGGAGAGTAAAAACTCTACCTCTAACATACTGTAAATAGGAGAGTAAAAACTACCTCTAACATACTGTA
Source organism: Oncorhynchus kisutch (assembly GCF_002021735.2). Lineage (NCBI taxonomy): Eukaryota > Metazoa > Chordata > Actinopteri > Salmoniformes > Salmonidae > Oncorhynchus > Oncorhynchus kisutch. Next base: position 12,454 of record NW_022264191.1, on the reverse strand, counting down.
TATAGGAGAGTAAAAACTCTACCTCTAACATACTGTATATAGGAGAGTAGAACTCTACCTCTAACATACTGTATATAGGAGAGTAAAAACTCTACCTCTAACATACTGTATATAGGAGAGTAAAAACTCTACCTCTAACATACTGTATATAGGAGAGTATAACTCTACCTCTAACATACTGTATATAGGAGAGTAAAAACTCTACCTCTAACATACTGTATATAGGAGAGTAAAAACTCTACCTCTAACATACTGTATATAGGAGAGTAGAACTCTACCTCTAACATACTGTATATAGGAGAGTAAAAACTCTACCTCTAACATACTGTATATAGGAGAGTAAAAACTCTACCTCTAACATACTGTATATAGGAGAGTAAAACTCTACCTCTAACATACTGTATATAGGAGGGTAAAAACTCTACCTCTAACATACTGTATATAGGAGAGTAAAAACTCTACCTCTAACATACTGTATACAGTGAAGGATAGTAAAAACTATACCACTAACATACTGTATATAGGAGAGTAAAACTCTACCTCTAACATACTGTATATAGGAGTACAACTCTACCTCTAACATACTGTATACAGTGAAGGAGAGTAAAAACTATACCACTAACATACTGTATATAGGAGAGTAAAGACTCTACCTCTAACATACTGTATATAGGAGAGTAAAAACTCTACCACTAACATACTGTATATAGGAGAGTAAAAACTCTACCACTAACATACTGTATATAGGAGAGTAAAAACTCTACCTCTAACATACTGTATACAGTGAAGGAGAGTAAACTCTACCTCTAACATACTGTATATAAGAGTAAAAACTCTACCTCTAACATACTGTATACAGTGAAGGAGAGTAAACTCTACCTCTAACATACTGTATAAAGGAGAGTAAAAACTCTACCACTAACATACTGTATATAGGAGAGTAAAAACTCTACCTCTAACATACTGTATATAGGAGAGTAAAACTCTACCTCTAACATACTGTATACAGTGAAGGGGAAAAAAGGCCCATCCATGTACACCCTCTCCTCCCCTTTCATGCTTATTTTGTATGTCGTTTTTTTTTCTCTCTCCTCAAGGCAGTTGAGGACCTGAGAGAGAGAGCTCTCTGTACTCACAGTAATCCCCCCCCCCCCCCCCCCCGCACCTCCACTACCCTTTCCACCCCCTGCCAACCCCACCACCTTTCCCAGCATCTCGGGTCAGGGTGGGGTAGCTAGCACACTACTGTATTGACAGTCAGTCAGTGGATGAATCATTAACTTACAAGACCTAACACTGGGACTGACATACAGGTAAGCAAGCAAACAGTTCAGATATCCTTTATTGAGATGAGGAGAGAGGGAGTGAGGGGGAAAAGGAGGGGTGGAGAGAGAGAGTGAATGAGAGATAGAGAGAGGGAGGGCGAGAGAGAGAGGAAAAGAGAGCGAGAGAGAGAGAGAGGGGAGAGAGAGAGAGAGAGAGAGAGAGAGAGAGAGAGAGAGAGAGAGAGAGAGAGAGAGAGAGAGAGAGAGGAAAAGAGAGCGAGAGAGAGGGAGAGAGAGAGAGAGAGAGGGAGAGAAGAGAAAAGAGAAAAGAGAGAAAATAGGGAGGGAAGAAGGAGGGTTATGGGTGGAGCTGCAGAGGAACAGTCCAGGGTTTATATGCTGATATTATTTTAATGTCAGAACCCTGTTCCAATGTAAGCAGCATGGGAGTACTGGCCATCACTTCAATCATAGCCAGGTCAATGGCCGTACTGTTTTTGCCATTAGACTTCTCATTAAACGTGAATCAATAAAGGGGAAGCAAATACACACATACCTCAACATCACACATGGTCACTTCAGACAAACCTTATTTGGCTGTTTCTCGACTAACACCTTCAGCACATCTCAAATACACACATACCTCAACATCACACATGGTCACTTCAGACAAACCTTATTTGGCTGTTTCTCGACTAACACCTTCAGCACATCTCAAATACACACATACCTCAACATCACACATGGTCACTTCAGACAAACCTTATTTGGCTGTTTCTCGACTAACACCTTCAGCACATCTCAAATACACACATACCTCAACATCACACATGGTCACTTCAGACAAACCTTATTTGGCTGTTTCTCGACTAACACCTTCAGCACATCTCAAATTCATACATGTTTATTTTTTTCTCCTAAATGGTTTGAATCTAGAATTTGCATCCTGGCATCCACCAGGCTGTCTGTGTTGTCTGTGTTGTCTGTGTTGTCTGTGTTTATGCTACTGTACAGTAAACACTAAGGTGTGTTTCTCTATATACAATATCATCTACATAGAATGTCATTACCTGTCAATTATCCTTATGACCTTGATCAAACCTCTGTGGTTCTTCACATGTTATACAATGCCAGACTGTTTGGTGTGTGTCAGAAGTTGGATGATGCTGTATTCACATTAGTTGTATAAACATTCCACACAAAAATGGATTCCCAATAACTAGGCCAAGAACAAAGTAGTAGGCATATTCACAATTAAGAGCAGTCATTGGTCCCATTCAGTAGGACTCGATAATAACAATGACGTCAGTCCAGATAAAACGACTGACATCTTTCACCACAAGATCTCTAATCAAAGATTCCCAAAGTGCAGTCGACTGCTGAACCAGAACCACGGGACATGCTTGTGATGTAGTCTATAGTGCATTCAGCCATGCCTGTCTGGTTTCACCCATTCTCCAAATGCCAAGGCAAGGTCAGCAGTTGGCGGGTGGTCCATGGTGAGTTAGAGAGAGGAGAGACAGATTTGGAGAGAGAGAGAACGATGTGGATGGAGAGAGCGAGAGAGAGATGGGGAAAGAGGGCGGAGTCGCTGTTGGAAGTTGCCACCAGATGGAGGTGCTGCTGAGAACAGACCACCCAAGTGGAGCGTGTGTGAGGTTGACCCAGTTAATTTTATCACTGGAGTCATTGGCTGCATCCCATAGGGACGAGGGTGCCATTAGGGACGTAGCGATGTCTCACCCATAGGGGACATGACAGAAAAGGATATTATATTGAGGCTGTAGTTTTCCAGTATGTTTCCAGTGTGTTTTCAGTGCAGGTCATTGAGATAAAGGCAGTGAAAATTGCCCGGGGGACATTCTGGTGTCGGGAGTGTTTTCAAGAGGCAGGGAGGTGTAAAGATCCATTGTACTGTACCATAACCACTCAGGTTTGTGCAGGTGTTGGTGTGTGGGGGGTATTTGTGTATGTTTGTGTCCATTTTGTGCTGTGTCTGTGTGTTTTTATGTGTGTCTGCATACGCAAATGTGTTTGATTGTGCAAATACGGGTGCGTGCAGGCGTGCGCACGTGAAGTGTGTGTATGTGGTTTACAAAAGGTGGGCTGGTGGGTGGTAATGTGGGTAAAAGATGCAATGCCTCCTTCATACAGCATCTGTTAGATCTGCTAGCTATTCAGTCACTTACATAACACCCCTGCAGTTCTATCCTATTACCTCCAACAGAAACGCCATTCACACAGACAGTACTGCAGGTCTGTGGCACAAGCTCGCCGGCCAATACCTGCGGTTCATTTTCTGCTATTCAACACAGAGAACATTTTGCAGTTTTAAAGCAAATGTCCTGTTATTCAAAAAGCATTGCATTGCTTATGACCTGTTCATTTGCTATCTGGGGGGACCACAACCCCCACCCCCCCCAAACAAAAAGCATTGCATTGCTTATGACCTGTTCATTTGCTATCTGGGGGGACCACAACCCCCCCCCAAACAAAAAACATTGCATTGCTTATGACCTGTTCATTTGCTATCTGGGGGGACCACAACCCCCCCCCCCCCAAACCAAAAACATTGCATTGCTTATGACCTGTTCATTTGCTATCTGGGGGGACCACAACCCCCCCCCCCAAACAAAAAACATTGCATTGCTTATGACCTGTTCATTTGCTATCTGGGGGGACCACAACCCCCCCCCCCCCAAACAAAAAACATTGCATTGCTTATGACCTGTTAATTTGCTATCTGGGGGGACCACAACCCCCCCCCCAAAGAAAAAACATTGCATTGCTTATGACCTGTTCATTTGCTATCTGGGGGGACCACAACCCCCCCCCCCCCAAACAAAAAGCATTGCATTGCTTATGACCTGTTCATTTGCTATCTGGGGGGACCACAACCCCCCCCCCCAAACAAAAAACATTGCATTGCTTATGACCTGTTCATTTGCTATCTGGGGGGACCACAACCCCCCCCCCCCCAAACAAAAAGCATTGCATTGCTTATGACCTGTTCATTTGCTATCTGGGGGGACCACAACCCCCCCCCCAAACAAAAAACATTGCATTGCTTATGACCTGTTCATTTGCTATCTGGGGGGACCACAACCCCCCCCCCCCAAACAAAAAGCATTGCATTGCTTATGACCTGTTCATTTGCTATCTGGGGGGACCACAACCCCCCCCCCCCCCCCAACAAAAAACATTGCATTGCTTATGACCTGTTCATTTGCTATCTGGGGGGACCACAACCCCCCCCCCCCCAAACAAAAAACATTGCATTGCTTATGACCTGTTCATTTGCTATCTGGGGGGACCACAACCCCCCCCCCCCCCCCCAAACAAAAAGCATTGCATTGCTTATGACCTGTTCATTTGCTATCTGGGGGGACCACAACCCCCCCCCCCCCCCCAAACAAAAAACATTGCATTGCTTATGACCTGTTCATTTGCTATCTGGGGGGACCACAACCCCCCCCCCCCAAACAAAAAACATTGCATTGCTTATGACCTGTTCATTTGCTATCTGGGGGGACCACAACCCCCCCCCCAAACAAAAAACATTGCATTGCTTATGACCTGTTCATTTGCTATCTGGGGGGACCACAACCCCCCCCCCAAACCAAAAACATTGCATTGCTTATGACCTGTTCATTTGCTATCTGGGGGGACCACAAACCCCCCCCCAAACAAAAAGCATTGCATTGCTTATGACCTGTTCATTTGCTATCTGGGGGGACCACAACCCCCCCCCCCCAAACAAAAAGCATTGCATTGCTCATGACCTGTTCATTTGCTATCTGGGGGGACCACAACCCCCCCCCCAAACAAAAAACATTGCATTGCTTATGACCTGTTCATTTGCTATCTGGGGGGACCACAACCCCCCCCCCCCCCAAACAAAAAGCATTGCATTGCTTATGACCTGTTCATTTGCTATCTGGGGGGACCACAACCCCCCCCCAAACAAAAACATTGCATTGCTTATGACCTGTTCATTTGCTATCTGGGGGGACCACAACCCCCCCCCCCCCCCCAAACAAAAAGCATTGCATTGCTTATGACCTGTTCATTTGCTATCTGGGGGGACCACAACCCCCCCCCCCCCAAACAAAAAACATTGCATTGCTTATGACCTGTTCATTTGCTATCTGGGGGGACCACAACCCCCCCCCCCCCAAACAAAAAACATTGCATTGCTTATGACCTGTTCATTTGCTATCTGGGGGGACCACAACCCCCCCCCCCCCCCCAAACAAAAAGCATTGCATTGCTTATGACCTGTTCATTTGCTATCTGGGGGGACCACAACCCCCCCCCCCCAAACAAAAAACATTGCATTGCTTATGACCTGTTCATTTGCTATCTGGGGGGACCACAACCCCCCCCCCCAAACAAAAAACATTGCATTGCTTATGACCTGTTCATTTGCTATCTGGGGGGACCACAACCCCCCCCCCCAAACCAAAACATTGCATTGCTTATGACCTGTTCATTTGCTATCTGGGGGGACCACAACCCCCCCCCCCAAACAAAAAACATTGCATTGCTTATGACCTGTTCATTTGCTATCTGGGGGGACCACAACCCCCCCCCCCAAACCAAAAACATTGCATTGCTTATGACCTGTTCATTTGCTATCTGGGGGGACCACAAACCCCCCCCCCAAACAAAAGCATTGCATTGCTTATGACCTGTTCATTTGCTATCTGGGGGGACCACAACCCCCCCCCCCCAAACAAAAAGCATTGCATTGCTCATGACCTGTTCATTTGCTATCTGGGGGGACCACAACCCCCCCCCCCAAACAAAAAACATTGCATTGCTTATGACCTGTTCATTTGCTATCTGGGGGGACCACAACCCCCCCCCCCCAAACAAAAAGCATTGCATTGCTTATGACCTGTTCATTTGCTATCTGGGGGGACCACAACCCCCCCCCCCAAACAAAAAACATTGCATTGCTTATGACCTGTTCATTTGCTATCTGGGGGGACCACAACCCCCCCCCCCCCCCCCCCAAACAAAAAGCATTGCATTGCTTATGACCTGTTCATTTGCTATCTGGGGGGACCACAACCCCCCCCCCCCCCAAACAAAAAACATTGCATTGCTTATGACCTGTTCATTTGCTATCTGGGGGGACCACAACCCCCCCCCCCCAAACAAAAAACATTGCATTGCTTATGACCTGTTCATTTGCTATCTGGGGGGACCACAACCCCCCCCCCCCCCCCCCAAACAAAAAGCATTGCATTGCTTATGACCTGTTCATTTGCTATCTGGGGGGACCACAACCCCCCCCCCCCAAACAAAAAACATTGCATTGCTTATGACCTGTTCATTTGCTATCTGGGGGGACCACAACCCCCCCCCCCAAACAAAAAACATTGCATTGCTTATGACCTGTTCATTTGCTATCTGGGGGGACCACAACCCCCCCCCCCAAACAAAAAACATTGCATTGCTTATGACCTGTTCATTTGCTATCTGGGGGGACCACAAACCCCCCCCCCAAACAAAAAGCATTGCATTGCTTATGACCTGTTCATTTGCTATCTGGGGGGACCACAACCCCCACCCCCAAACAAAAACATTGCATTGCTTATGACCTGTTCATTTGCTATCTGGGGGGACCACAAACCCCCCCCCCAAACAAAAAGCATTGCATTGCTTATGACCTGTTCATTTGCTATCTGGGGGGACCACAACCCCCCCCCCCCCCAAACAAAAAACATTGCATTGCTTATGACCTGTTCATTTGCTATCTGGGGGGACCACAACCCCCCCCCCCCCCCCAAACAAAAAACATTGCATTGCTTATGACCTGTTCATTTGCTATCTGGGGGGACCACAACCCCCCCCCCCCAAACAAAAACATGAGTATTATTATTTTGGGGGGCGGAGAGGGGTTGTGGGCCCACACGCCTTGTGGGGGCTGTGTGTGTGTGTGTGTGTGCTAAATATGCAGTAGTGTTGTTGTTTCACACTCTAGCTAAACATGTTTCTGACTGAACAAGGCTCTAGTCTTAGAGACTAGAGGATGGTGTCTGGATCAGGCTTTCTTTTATTGATGGCTGTAATACATCAGGTTTGATGACGTTGAGTAAAAAACAACACCTGTTGACTGTGAGATGTTTATGTACATGTAAGTGTAGTGTAGAGTAGCATGAACAGTATGGTCAAGTATGGAGGTATATAAGTAGGAGCAGACTTTACCCTCTTTCTAGTGGTGGTCCTTTCTCTCCCTCCCTCTCTCTCTCTCTCTCTCCCTCGCTCTCTCTCCATCTCTCTCTCTCTCCCTCTCTCTCCCTTCCTCTCTCTCTCTCTCTCTCTCTCTCTCTCTCTCTTTCTCTCTCTCTCTCGCTCTCCCTCGCTCTCTCTCTCTCTCTCTTTCTCTCTCTCTCTCTCACTCTCTCCCGCTCTCCCTCTCTTTCTCTCTCTTTCTCCCTCTCTCCCTCTCTTTCTCTCTCTCTCTTGCTCTCTCTCCCTCTCTCTCTCTCTCTCCTCCTTCCTCCTCCCTCCTTCATGCCTGGGCAGAAGTCTATATGAGGTGCAAAAGACTGGTACACACTAAGTCACAGGAGGGAATTATTGTCCAGGTAAGTTTCACATTTTCCTACAAACTTATGGATGAACATGTTAATTCAAACATATTTTTAAATTAATGAATGAACAATTAAAATAACATAGAGTCAAGCATCTATAGTTAAATAAAGTCATAGGAATACTACATTTTAAATACAATGAAATATGGTCATCATCAGTCTATGTTCTTGAATCTGTGGGGTATGTGAGAAGAGAGGTCAGTGCTGAATGGTCAATGATCTACATCATTCCAAGTCAGTACTAATGTTAATAGTCATGAATTTACTAGTATTGTTCTCCAATTACAAAAGGTTAATGTACTTACTAATGAGTTGTAATCTCATTTCAGAGCTTAGTTGTCCATGTAATTAGTTGAGGTACAGTACAATGGAACATCAATGCATGAATAGTGGTGAGAAGCATGGTTGTAGTCTGGGTGTTTTAGTAACGCTTTATCAGTAGCCATAAAACTGTCCCAAACAAATTAGAAACAATCTATAAATGATTGTGAAATAATACATCATTTATTTAACACAGTAGTTGTGCACAACCTTCATAAATGTCATTATATTACAGATGCTCTGTATGCTCCTAATGTACTAGCTACTGCATAGATATGTGCTTCCTCATTCAATTAATTCCCGAGATTTAAGAAATACATTTCATCTGAGCATATTTCTCCTGGTGGTTTTCATACGGCGCGGGTGTATATGATGTAAGACATTCATTAGTCAAAGACGCACAGTGAGCAGCATACAGTAAGGCTCTGTTCCAGCTCTGCACAGCCTCACCACCGACAGGGCAGCAGGACCCTCTAGGTCTCAGTTCCCAATCCTGACACCTTTTTCCTACTTTTTCCTACTACAAAATAAAGTAATTTGCTAGCCTAGGAGGTGACCTGGCCTTATCATTTAATCAGCCATTGGAGTTAGCCATCCAGTGAGAGAAATATTTGTTATTTCTGTCATCAGAGTATCGATGTCTATGTGTAAAATGCTTTCCAGATATTCCCTTGCTTGCCCAAGCTCTTTAACTGTACTGTACTGTACTAAGCATCAGTGGAGACTGCTGAGGGGAGGACGGCTCACAATAACGTCTGGAACGGAGTAAATGGAATGGAATACAAAATAATTGAAATCATGAGTTTGATGTATATTATTTACATTCCACCCATTTAAAAAACTGGAGGCCCCTTACACTTCAATGTTGTGATCGAAAATCCTGGCGAAATGCATAGCACATAGAATAAAAAAGGTTTTACCAGATATTGTTCATCCTGATCAGACAGGTTTTTAAATGGACAATATATAGGAGCTAATATACGGCAATTACTTGAAACAATTGAACATTATGACATCAATGATACCAGCAGATTTTGAAAAGGCGTTTGATAAAGTATGAATTTATAAATAAATGCCTGGTTACTTTAATTTCCGCAAATCTCTTATACAATGAGTTAAAGTTATGTACAGCAACCCAGATGTAAAATAGTAAATAATGGTTACTTCTCAGAAAGTATGAGCTTTAAGAGGAGTAAAACAAGGCTGTCCGTTGTCTCCATATCTATTTATAATGGCCATTGAAATGCTGCTATTAAAATGAGATCCAACAAGAACATCAAAGGGTTAGAAATCCAGGGGATAAAACAGTGTCAATGCATACCGACGACTCAAGTCCACAATCTGGATCCCTGCACAGTCTCATTGAAGATCTTGATCACTTTTCTAGCCTCTCTGGACTAAAACCTAATTATGACAAGTGTACCATATTATGTATTGGATCGTTAAAAAATACATTGTTTACACTACCTTGTAGTTTACCACTTTAATGGGCGGATGGTGAAGTAGACATACTTGGTATTCACATCTAAAAAAAAAACACTTTCCACAATCAATTTCAATAGAAAGTTAGCAAAAATAGATACATTCTGCAACCATGTAAATACTTGTCTATTTATGGAAAGACACATTGAATAACTCTTTGGTTTATCACAGTTAACTTACTAATGGCACTGCCTACTCTAGAAGATTCATTTTTTAAATCATATGAGCAGAAAATATTTAATTTTATTTGGAATGCTAAGCCAGACAAAATGAAACGTGCCTATTTATATAATGAATAAGAGTTTGGGGGGCTAAATGATTAAATATTAAAGCTTAAACCTCTCATTAAAAGCTTCACTCATACCTAAATTGTACTAAACCCAAATGGTTCTCCAGTAGATTATTAAGAAAGGCTCATCCTTGTTTAAAAAACATTGCCTTTTTGCCTTTATACAGATTACAACTTCTCATTTCTGACTAATTGAAAATGAAATTTTGTTTAAAGTATTGGCCTTTCTTAAACAAGCATACAAAGATACAATTTCAGTTTTATCCTCCATAAAAGATAAAGCAAATATTACAACAAATGTTATGGTTAAACTCAAACATACTGATGAATAAAAAACATCTTTATGGAAAAAATGTTTAAAAATGGTATGATATTTATTCATGATATTATGAATAGAAACGGAGGAGTTATGTCACATATGCAGCTGTCGAAAATATATGGAATATCTGCTCAATCCAACTTACAAACAACTGATTGCAGCACTAACACAAACATAGAGGCAAGTGGAAAACAGAAATTGAATAATGTGTCCCTGAAAAAAAAGGGGGTCAAAATCAAAAGTAACAGTTTGGCCACCAGCTGCATTAATTACTGCAGAGCATCCCCTCCTCATGGGACTATACCAGATTTGCCAGTTCTTGCTGTGAGATGTTACCCCACTCTTCCACCAAGGCACCTGCAAGTTCCCTGACATTTCTGGGGGGAATGGCCCTAGCCCTCACCCTCCGATCCAACATGTCCCAGACGTGCTCAATGGGATTGAGATCCGGGCTCTTCGCTGGCCATGGCAGAACACTGACATTCCTGTCTTGCAGGAAATCACCACAGAACGATCAGTATGGCTGGTGGGCATTGTCATGCTGGAGGGGTCATGTCAGGATTAGCCTGCAGGAAGGGTATCACATGAGGGATGAAGATGTCTTCCCTGTAACGCACAGCGTTGAGATTGCCTGCAACGACAACAAGCTCAGTCCGATGATGCTGTGACACACCGCCCCAGACCACGACGGACCCTCCACCTCCAAATCGATCCCGCTCCAGAGTACAGGCCTCAGTGTAACGCTCACTCCTTCGACGATAAACGTGAATCCTACCATCACCCGTGGTGAGACAAAACCGCAACACTTTTTGCCAGTCCTGTCTGGTCAAGCGACGGTGGGTTTGTGCCCATAGGCGACGTTGTTGCTAATGATGTCTGGTGAGGACCTGCCTTACAACAGGCCTACAACCCTCAGTCCAGCCTCTCTCAGCCTATCGCGGACAGTCTGAGCACTGATTGAGGGATTGTGCGCTCCTGGTGTAACTCGTGCAGTTGTTGTTGGCATCCTGTACCTGTCCCGCAGGTGTGATATTCGGATGTACCGATCCTGTACAGGTGTTGTTACACGTGGTCTGTCACTGTGAGGAAGATCAGCTGTCCGTCCTGTCTCCCTGTAGCGCTGTCTTAGGTGTCTCACAGTACGGACATGGCAATTTATTGCCCTGGCCACATCTGCAGTCCTCATGCCTCCTTGCAGAATGCCTAAGGCACATTCACGCAGATGAGCAGGAACACTGAGCATCTTTCTTTTGGTGTTTTTCAGAGTTAGTAGAAAGGCCTCTGTAGTGTCCTAAGTTTTCGTAACTGTGACCTTAATTGCCTACCTAGCTGTTAGTGTCTTAATGACCATTCCACAGGTGCATGTTCATAATTGTTTATGGTTCATTGAACAAGGATGGGAAACAGTGTTTAAACCCTTTACAATGAAGATCTGTGAAGTTATTTGGATTTCTACGAATTATCTTTGAAAGACAGGGTCCTGAAAAAGGGACGAGTTTATATGGGATTAAAGAGCTGAGGTCGATGGTGATAGGTGGGATGGGCTGAGAGTGGCAGAGAGGTGGGATTAAGAGCTGAGGTCTATGGTGATAGGTGGGATGGGCTGAGAGGGGCAGAGGGGTGGGATTAAAGAGCTGAGGTTGATGGTGATAGGTGGGATGGGCTGAGAGAGGCAGAGGGGTGGGATTAAAGAGCTGAGGTCTATGGTGATAGGTGGGATGGGCTGAGAGTGGCTGAGGGGTGGGATTAAAGAGCTGAGGTCGATGGTGATAGGTGGATGGGCTGAGAGTGGCAGAGGGGTGGGATTAAAGAGCTGAGGTCTATGGTGATAGGTGAGATGGCTGAGAGTGGCTGAGGGGTGGGATTAAAGAACTGAGGTCTATGGTGATAGGTGGGATGGGCTGAGAGTGGCAGAGGGTGGGATTAAAGAGCTGAGGTCTATGGTGATAGGTGGGATGGGCTGAGAGTGGCAGAGGGGTGGGATTAAAGAACTGAGGTCTATGGTGATAGGTGGGATGGGCTGAGAGTGGCAGAGGGGTGGGATTAAAGAACTGAGGTCTATGGTGATAGGTGGGATGGGCTGAGAGTGGCAGAGGGGTGGGATTAAAGAACTGAGGTCTATGGTGATAGGTGGGATGGGCTGAGAGTGGCAGAGGGTGGGATTAAAGAACTG
>NW_022264190.1:27500-33705 GCF_002021735.2 Oncorhynchus kisutch | reverse complement strand
ACAACCATCTAGCCAGTCCTACCCCTCCTCTCTATCATAACAACCATCTAGTCAGTCCTACCCCTCCTCCTCTCTCTAAGCATCCCAACCATTCCCTAGCCAGTCCTACCCTACCCCTCCTCCCTCTCTATAACACCATCTAGCCAGTCCCTACCCCTCCTCTCTATCATAACAACCATCTAGTCAGTCCTACCCCATCCTCCTCTCTCTATCATAACAACCATCTAGCCAGTCCTACCCCTCCTCCTCCTCTATCATAACACCATCTAGCCAGTCCTACCACCAACACCCTCCTCCTCTCTATCATAACAACCATCTAGCCAGTCCTACCCCTTCTCTCTCTATAACAACCATCTAGCCAGTCCTACCCCTCCTCCTCTCTCTATCATAACAACCATCTAGCCAGTCCTACCCTCCTCCTCTCTATCATAACAACCATCTAGCCAGTCCTACCCCCTCCTCCTCTCTCTATAACAACCATCTAGCCAGTCCTACCCCTCCTCTCTCTATAACAACCATCTAGCCAGTCCTACCCTCCTCCTCTCTCTATCATAACAACCATCTAGCCAGTCCTACCCATCCTCTCTCTATAACAACCATCTAGCCAGTCCTACCCCTCCTCCTCTCTATCATAACAACCATCTAGCCAGTCCTACCCCTCCTCCTCTCCATCACAACAACCATCTAGCCAGTCCTACCCCTCCTCCTCTCTATCATAACAACCATCTAGCCAGTCCTACCCCTCTCCTCTCATCATAACAACCATCTAGCCAGTCCTACCCCTCCTCCTACTCTATCATAACAACCATCTAGCCAGTCCTACTCCTCCACCCCTCCACCTCTATCATAACAACCATCTAGCCAGTCCTACTCTCCTCCTCCTCTCTCTATCATAACCAACCATCTAGCCAGTCCTACCCATCCTCTCTCTATAACACCATCTAGCCAGTCCTACCCTCCTCCTCTCTATCATACAAACCATCTAGCCAGTCCTACCCCTCCTCCTCTCTCTATCATAACAACCATCTAGCCAGTCCTACCCATCCTCTCTCTATAACAACCATCTAGCCAGTCCTACCCCCTCCTCCTCTCTATCATAACAATTATCTAGCCAGTCCTACCCCTCCTCCTACTCTCTATCATAACAACCATCTAGCCAGTACTACCCCTCCTACTCTCTATCATAACAACCATCTAGCCACGCTGCCTGACCCTGGACCAGAGGTCACACACACAGCCACGCTGCCTGACCCTGGACCAGAGGTCACTCCCACAGCCTGACCTGGACCAGAGGTCACACACTCAGCCTGACCCTGGACCAGAGGTCACACACTCAGCCTGACCCTGGACCAGAGGTCACACACACACAGCCACGCTGCCTGACCCTGGACCAGAGCTCACTCCCACAGCCTGACCCTGGACCAGAGGTCACACATACAGCCTGACCCTGGACCAGAGGTCACTCCCACAGCCTGACCCTGGACCAGAGGTCACACACACAGCCTGACCCTGGACCAGAGGTCACACACACAGCCACGCTGCCTGACCCTGGACCAGAGGTCACTGCCACAGCCACGCTGCCCGACCCTGGACCAGAGGTCACACACACACAGCCTGACCCTGGACCAGAAGTCACTCACACAGCCTGACCCTGGACCAGAGGTCATGACCTGTACTGTCTGATAGAAACTCTCCTCATTGTTGATGTCTTCTGCCTCAGCTCACTGTGTGTGTGTGGCCCTACCCATTGACCCACCTCATCTCACATAGCCTATACAGCAGACTATCTAATAATAATAATAACAACAATGCCATTTAGCAGATGCTTTAATCCAACAACACTTATGTGACTGATGATGATGAGACTGATTCCTTGGTGATGTTGTGTTCATAGACCTATAGTGTGAATATTAACACCATCATCTCTCCTCCGAGGCTACAATCTCCGAGGCTACATCACAGTCAGAGTGCAGTAGAACTCACACGTGTCCCAAAGCTGTCCCCTACACGTGTCCCAAAGCTGTCCCTTACACGTGTCCCAAAGCTTTCCCTTACACGTGTCCCAAAGCTGGCCCCTACACGTGTCCCAAAGCTGTCCCTTACACGTGTCCCAAAGCTGTCCCTTACACGTGTCCCAAAGCTGTCCCTGACACGTGTCCCAAAGCTGTCCCTGACACGTGTCCCAAAGCTGTCCCTGACACGTGTCCCAAAGCTGTCCCTTACACGGGTCACAAAGCTGTCCCTTACACATGTCCCTTACACATGTCCCAAAGTTGGCCCCTACATGTGTCCCAAAGCTGTCCCTGACACATGTCCCAAAGCTGTCCCTTACACGTGTCAGAATAATGTTTTGGGCCCATTGTTTTTGTCAAATAAACCTGGGTCAATGGAAAACTACTGTCATGGAAACTTGACAGTTGCCATGACGATGACAAGGGAAGGAGTGTATGTGGGTGATTTTTGCTTTGTCTTAACCACACTGTACCCTCTGACTGAAGTCCCACACACACACCTCCCTGACATCAACAGAACACAATCACACACCGACACACACACACACACACTCAACAGGACAGAGTAGCATGCCTATTCAGAACATCCTCCATCAATCTACCTGTCAAAGCCACAGCCGGCAGGGTGGTGGCAACACAATGGTAGTGAACTCCCTCGACCTCATCACTCACACACACACACAGGAAGTAGCACCTCTGTCGTAAAGGGTTGGTCTCATAAAACATTTATCAGAGACACACACACCTATCATGACTCTATACAGTCACTGTGCTGAGCGAGGAACACAAAGTGTCTCAGACACACAGACAGTAAAATCTGGATCTTCCAGGGACAGACACACACTTGCATAGACTAGACCCAGAGACCGACAGGAGAGCGTAATCATGACTGCCAAAACACCATCTCACTCAAATCAAAGTATCAAAACTGGGTGTAGCCTGACTGTTTATTATGGAACTAGGGCTGGTCGATACATTCTGATTCATGAAATGGATATATGTGTTTTAGCGCGATGTTACAAATGTCTGTATTGCAAGAATCAATCTTCTATTTTTTTGATGCGGATTTTCTGTTTGGTCTCGTCTCCTTCCCTCCTCCTGTACTGACACCAAGCCCCTCCTCCTCTCCTGTGCTGTGACAACAAGCCCCTCCCCCTCCTCCTGTACTGTGACCACCAAGCTCCTCCTCCTCCTCCTGTGCTGTGACAACAAGCCCTCCCCTGCCTCCTGTGCTGTGACAACAAGCCCCTCCCCCTCCTCCTGTCTGTTGACAACAAGCCCTCCCCCTCCGCTGTGACACCAAGCCCCCCCTCTCCCTGTAATGACACCAAGCCCCCCCTCCTCCTGTACTGACACCAAGCCCCCCCTCCTCCTGTCTGTGACACCAAGCCCCTCCTCCTCCGTACTGACACCAAGCCCCTCCTCCTCCTGTACTGGTACACTGAGTATCTTCCCCACCCACACAAGACACCAAGCCCCTCCCCCCTGCCACTCACAACAACAAAGAGGAAAGATCCCTCCTTCCTCTCTGACAACAAGCAGTTTCAACTCTCTACTTTCATTTGAGGTTTGGTCCAACAGAATGGGTGAGATGGAGAGAGAGACGTTATTTTACTGTAATAGAGGAGTTAACCTTTCTAACTTTGACCCTTTATATGTCTCAACTCCCACCGTTGTAGAGCAGACCCTCCTAAAACAGGAGAATCAATCAACATGTATCTCAGATTCTGTCACGTGGCATTGTGGTACCACGTACCGCTAGCAGCATTTAAGCCACATGCTGTATGTGCTAGCTGTCTAGTCCAGTGGTTCCCATCTGGGGATACTAGGACCCCTGGGGTACCTGGCCTATCCACAGGGGGAGCTTGAGAAGACTGATGAGATCACAGGGCAGACTGGTGAAAGGTACATGAGTGGTAGTCCGGGCAGAGCAACATTCAGTTGGTGGTACAGTAACCGTAAAAGGTTGGGAGCACTGGTCTAGTCGTATAAATGTGCAATGGGCATAAAAAAAACATTATATAAGGATTTGGCAACTTGTTCTCATTCTGAGAAATAAGCATCTTCTTATCCAGGAAGCCACTGACTTCAACATCTTAACAAATGAACAGGCTGTTGTTCCAACAGATGGAGACGGACAGGGGGGTGTATTTCATAACAGTTCAACTGTTACACCTTGTTAGCAAGCAGTTTTTGTATTTATTTAACTAGGCAAGTCAGTTAAGAACAAATTCTTATTTACAATGACGGCCCACCCCACCCAAACCCAGACGACGCCGGGCCAATTGTGCGCTGCCCTATGAAGCCTGGAATCGAACCAGAGTCTGTAGTGACGCCTCTAGCACCGAGATGCAGTGCCTTAGACCGCTGCGCCTCCTCGGGAGCTAATATAAATATTAGCTGCTACTCACTAGCACCTGGGCGTGTGCTTGAGAGATTATTTATGAGTTCATTTTCTATACTGCCTGCTACCAGAAGTTGCCCATTATTAGTGCACGGAGCTGGTTACATTGTAACAAAAAGGGGATTTTCATAGACAGACTTGAAAGCCAGGGAGTATTGCAAAAATGTAATTTTTAGTAGTTCTTATGGTTGTGGAAGGCTTATATTTAACCAAGGAAACATTTTACAAGCCCTGAATTCATTAGATTATTGCTGACTGTTTAAAATGCAGTGTATTGGCCTTTATTTGCACAACAACTCTTGTTCAGAGAAAACGTTAAAAAAATATATAGATATCGGCCATAAGTATATAAAAAAATATATGGTTTTTCAGGCCATATCCCAACTCTGTGGAATGCCAATAACCCTATGATAATAGCTGCATCACAACAAAATTAATGGATACATTAATTAATTAATATTATTTCCATTACAAGCTAAAAGACTACAGTACAAACCCATTAGCTCTGATCCTTCACTTTGTGTGTGTGTATAAAGAACCATTAGCTCCGTTCCTTTGCATGGTGGTAAACGATGGGTCAGTCCAAATCAAATCAGCAACAAGCCACACTTCCTCTGCTGCAAATTACCCTCTTCACAACAACAACACACACACACACACAGGGGGGGAGAGAGAGGGGCAACTTCCTGTCTTTGAGATGTGATAGTGGTGGTAATCTGATTTCCCTGACTGTAAATCTGACCTGTCATCAGATCAGGGAGCCAAACACAACATTCTCAGAGGAATTCCATTCGAGAATTCACGATTACAACTAAAGCCTAAACATTCACGATATAATAAATAAATAAATGCCATTCTAGTTTCTAAAAACCATCATTTCACCAAACTACAAAGCACTCTAGCCTAACTATGGCTACATTCCGGAAGGTTAATATCTGGAGTATTTCTAATGGATAACAAATAAATAGCTAGCTAGATTGTTTACCCAGAAAGCGTTACTACAGTCAGTAGTCAGCTACAAGTATAAGGACAGTAGTGTTTTGTCAACAAGTGACAAGCATCAGCTGTGGCTACATGAGAAGTCAGCTAGCTTCCAAGCTAACTGGGCTAGCTACAATGTTACATGTAGTTAGCATTACAAGCTAGCTACATCCGAACCCGGGGGGTTCACATATTGTGCAAAATGCATCGATTGGGGTAGCTGCATTTGATGATAAATTGGCGTAACTGCAACAGTAGCAAACGGTGAGAGACATCTTCAATAAACACAAAGCCATACAAAATCGCTGACTACACACAACAGCGACGTAGCAGGCCCAACCACAGCTAACGCTCAACTAGCCGCCTCCAGTTACCTTCTCTGGCAGATGGCTAGCTAACGTGCTAACCAGTTAACATTTAGAATTGTTATAGCAAAAATGTAAAAAGATACGCGCAAACTATAACCATGCACATACATTGCAGAAATGTGTATTTTCTTTTTGAATAAAACGTTAGAAATGATTATAATAGAAATAGACGTTTGCGTTTGACCAATGTAACCCTTTACCTGCAAGAGAAGTCCCAACCAAAGAATGATGTTTACAGAACTGGGCGAGTAGCTACCGTATAGCACGCTCCTTGCGTAAAACGCTACGGTGGCTGACTGGTTCGTCGTAACGTAGTACGTACCACGTTTTTAGAATAAACCAACAAATATTATAACGGGAATACTGGACCAGAAAATACGGACAATGAGAAATAGGTTATTTTATCATGAGGCCTTATCGGTGGACACAAGCCTGCAGTC
>NW_022264190.1:20000-22500 GCF_002021735.2 Oncorhynchus kisutch | reverse complement strand
TTGTGGCAAAATGGCTTAAGGACAAGTCAAGGTATTGGAGTGGCCGTCACAAAGCCCTGACCTCAATTACCTTGGACTTAACTTCCGGCGCCGACAGAGATGGCCGCCTCGCTTCGCGTTCCTAGGAAACTATGCAGTTTTTTGTTTTTTTACGTGTTATTTCTTACATTAGTACCCCAGGTCATCTTAGGTTTCATTACATACAGTCGAGAAGAACTACTGAATATAAGATCAGCGTCAACTCACCATCAGTACGACCAAGAATATGTTTTTCGCGACGCGGATCCTGTGTTCTGCCTTACAAACAGGACAACGGAGTGGATTCCATGCAGCGACCCAAAAAAAACGACTCCGAAAGAGAGGGAAACGAGGCGGTCTTCTGGTCAGACTCCGGAGACGGGCACACCGTGCACCACTCCCTAGCATTCTTCTTGCCAATGTCCAGTCTCTTGACAACAAGGTTGATGAAATCCGAGCAAGGGTAGCATTCCAGAGGGACATCAGAGACTGTAACGTTCTCTGCTTCACGGGAAACATGGCTCACCGGAGAGACGCTATCCGAAGCGGTGCAGCCAACGGGTTTCTCCACGCATCGCGCCGACAGAAACAAACATCTTTCTGGTAAGAAGAGGGGCGGGGGTGTATGCCTTATGGCCAACGTGACATGGTGTGATGAAAGAAACATACAGGAACTCAAATCCTTCTGTTCACCCGACTTAGAATTCCTCACAATCAAATGTAGACCGCATTATCTACCAAGAGAATTCTCTTCGATTATAATCACAGCCGTATATATCCCCCCCCAAGCAGACACATCGATGGCTCTGAACGAACTTTATTTAACTCTCTGCAAACTGGAAACGATTTATCCGGAGGCTGCATTCATTGTAGCTGGGGATTTTAACAAGGCTAATCTGAAAACAAGACTCCCTAAATTTGATCAGCATATCGATTGCGCAACCAGGGGTGGAAAGACCTTGGATCATTGTTACTCTAACTTCCGCAACGCATATAAGGCCCTGCCCCGCCCCCCTTTCGGAAAAGCCGACCACGACTCCATTTTGTTAATCCCTGCCTACAGACAGAAACTAAAACAAGAGGCTCCCACGCTGAGGTCTGTCCAACGCTGGTCCGACCAAGCTGACTCCACACTCCAAGACTGCTTCCATCACGTGGACTGGGAGATGTTTCGTATTGCGTCAGATAACAACATTGACGAATACGCTGATTCGGTGTGCGAGTTCATTAGAACGTGCGTTGAAGATGTATTTCCCATCGCAACGATTAAAACATTCCCTAACCAGAAACCGTGGATTGATGGCAGCATTCGTGTGAAACTGAAAGCGCGAACCACTGCTTTTAATCAGGGCAAGGTGTCTGGTAACATGACCGAATACAAACAGTGCAGCTATTCCCTCCGCAAGGCTATCAAACAAGCTAAGCGCCAGTACAGAGACAAAGTAGAATCTCAATTCAACGGCTCAGACACAAGAGGCATGTGGCAGGGTCTACAGTCAATCACGGACTACAGGAAGAAATCCAGCCCAGTCACGGACCAGGATGTCTTGCTCCCAGGCAGACTAAATAACTTTTTTGCCCGCTTTGAGGACAATACAGTGCCACTGACACGGCCTGCAACGGAAACATGCGGTCTCTCCTTCACTGCAGCCGAGGTGAGTAAGACATTTAAACGTGTTAACCCTCGCAGGGCTGCAGGCCCAGACGGCATCCCCAGCCACGCCCTCAGAGCATGCGCAGACCAGCTGGCCGGTGTGTTTACGGACATATTCAATCAATCCCTATACCAGTCTGCTGTTCCCACATGCTTCAAGAGGGCCACCATTGTTCCTGTTCCCAAGAAAGCTAAGGTAACTGAGCTAAACGACTACCGCCCCGTAGCACTCACATCCGTCATCATGAAGTGCTTTGAGAGACTAGTCAAGGACCATATCACCTCCACCCTACCTGACACCCTAGACCCACTCCAATTTGCTTACCGCCCAAATAGGTCCACAGACGATGCAATCTCAACCACACTGCACACTGCCCTAACCCATCTGGACAAGAGGAATACCTATGTGAGAATGCTGTTCATCGACTACAGCTCGGCATTCAACACCATAGTACCCTCCAAGCTCGTCATCAAGCTCAAGACCCTGGGTCTCGACCCCACCCTGTGCAACTGGGTACTGGACTTCCTGACGGGCTGCCCCCAGGTGGTGAGGGTAGGCAACAACATCTCCTCCCCGCTGATCCTCAACACTGGGGCCCCACAAGGGTGCGTTCTGAGCCCTCTCCTGTACTCCCTGTTCACCCACGACTGTGTGGCCACGCACGCCTCCAACTCAATCATCAAGTTTGCGGACGACACAACAGTGGTAGGCTTGATTACCAACAACGACGAGACGGCCTACAGGGAGGAGGTGAGGGCCCTCGGAGTGTGGTGTCAGGAAAATAACCTCACACTCAACGTCAACAAAACTAAGGAGATGATTGTGGA
>NW_022264190.1:10000-15000 GCF_002021735.2 Oncorhynchus kisutch | reverse complement strand
AGAGAAAGAGGCCAGGATGATTAGAGAGGAAGAAAGAGAGAGAGTATAGTATATTACTGAGGAGGTGCTAGGTAGAGAGAGAGTATTAGTATATTATGAGGAGGTGCTAGGTAGAGAAAGAGAGTATAGTATATTGCTGAGGAGGTGCTAGGTAGAGCGAGAGTATAGTATATTATGAGGAGGTGCTAGGTAGAGAAAGAGAGTATAGTATATTGCTGAGGAGGTGCTAGGTAGAGCGAGAGTATAGTATATTATGAGGAGGTGCTAGGTAGAGAAAGAGAGTATAGTATATTGCTGAGGAGGTACTAGGTAGAGCGAGAGTATAGTATATTATGAGGAGTGCTAGGTAGAAAGAGAGTATAGTATATTGCTGAGGAGGTGCTAGGAAGAAAGAGAGTATAGTATATTATGAGGAGGTGCTAGGTAGAGAGAGAGAGTATAGTATATTGCTGAGGAGGTGCTAGGTAGAGCGAGAGAATAGTATATTGCTGAGGAGGTGCTAGGTAGAGCGAGAGTATAGTATATTGCTGAGGAGGTGCTAGGTAGAAAGAGAGTATAGTATATTGCTGAGGAGCTGCTAGGAAGAAAGAGAGTATAGTATATTATGAGGAGGTGCTAGGTAGAGCGAGAGTATAGTATATTGCTGAGGAGGTGCTAGGTAGAAAGAGAGTATAGTATCGTTTTTTAATGAGGAGGTTCTAGGTAGAACGAGAGTATAGTATATTACTGAGGAGGTGCTAGGTAGAAAGAGAGTATAGTTTATTACTGAGGAGGTGCTAGGTAGAGAGAGGGAGTATAGTATATTGCTGAGGAGGTGCTAGGTAGAGAGAGAGTATAGTATATTACTGAGGAGGTGCTAGGTAGAGAGAGAGAGAGAGATAGTATAGTATATTACTGAGGAGGTGCTAGTTAGAGAGAGACAGAGTATAGTATATTACTGAGGAGGTGCTAGGTAGAGAGAGAGAGTATAGCATATTACTGAGGAGGTGCTAGGTAGAGAGAGAGTATAGTATATTACTGAGGAGGTGCTAGGTAGAGAGAGAGCATAGTATATTACTGAGGAGGTGCTAGGTAGAGAGAGAGAGTATAGTATATTACTGAGGAGGTGCTAGGTAGAGAGACAGAGTATAGTATATTATGAGGAGGTGCTAGGTAGAGAGAGAGAGAGTATAGTATATTACTGAGGAGGTGCTAGATAGAGAGAGAGTATAGTATATTACTGAGGAGGTGCTAGGTAGAGAGACAGAGTATAGTATATTATGCGGAGGTGCTAGGTAGAGAGAGAGAGAGTATAGTATATTACCGAGGAGGTGCTAGGTAGAGAGAGAGAGAGTATAGTATATTACTGAGGAGGTGCTAGGTAGAGAGAGAGAGAGTATAGTATATTACTGAGGAGGTGCTAGGTAGAGAGAGAGAGAGTATAGTATATTACTGAGGAGGTGCTAGGTAGAGAGACAGAGTATAGTATATTATGAGGAGGTGCTAGGTAGAGAGAGAGAGAGTATAGTATATTACAGAGGAGGTGCTAGGTAGAGAGAGAGAGAGTATAGTATATTACTGAGGAGGTGCTAGGTAGAGAGAGAGAGAGTATAGTTATATTACTGAGGATGTGCTAGGTAGAGAGAGAGTATAGTATATTACTGAGGAGGGTGCTAGGTAGAGAGAGAGAGAGTATAGTATATTACTGAGGAGGTGCTAGGTTAGAGAGAGAGAGAGTATAGTATATTACTGAGGAGGTGCCAGGTAGAGAGAGAGAGAGTATAGTATATTACTGAGGAGGTGCTAGTAGAGAGAGAGAGAGTATAGTATATTACTGAGGAGGTGCTAGGTAGAGAGAGAGAGAGTATAGTATATTACTGAGGAGGTGCTAGGTAGAGAGACAGAGTATAGTAAATTACTGAGGAGGTGCCAGGTAGAGAGAGAGAGAGTATAGTATATGCTGAAGAGGTGCTAGGTAGAGAGAGGAGAGAGAGAGTATAGTATATTACTGAGGAGGTGCTAGG
This sequence comes from Oncorhynchus kisutch, assembly GCF_002021735.2. Classification (NCBI taxonomy): domain Eukaryota; kingdom Metazoa; phylum Chordata; class Actinopteri; order Salmoniformes; family Salmonidae; genus Oncorhynchus; species Oncorhynchus kisutch. The sequence goes on along the minus strand of NW_022264190.1, from coordinate 12,997 downwards.
TAGAGAGAGAGAGAGTATAGTATATTACTGAGGAGGTGCTAGGTAGAGAGAGAGTATAGTATATTACTGAGGAGGTTCTAGGTAGAGAGACAGAGTATAGTATATTGCTGAGGAGGTGCCAGGTAGAGAGAGAGAGAGTATAGTATATTACTGAGGAGGTGCCAGGTAGAGAGAGAGAGTATAGTATTTTACTGAGGAGGTGCCAGGTAGAGAGAGAGAGAGTATAGTATATTACTGAGGAGGTGCTAGGTAGAGAGAGAGAGAGTATAGTATATTACTGAGGAGGTGCTAAAAGCAATGTCTCAACATCTTCTACCCTCTAATTCTGACACATACACACACACACACACACACACACACACACACACACACACACACACACACACACACACACACACACACACACACACACACACACACACACCACACACACACACACACACACCACACACACACACACACACGCTGTTCGTTGACTCACTCCCCAATGTTTATGTCATACACATGTTCAGGCATATGCTGTACACACACCCATGTGCACACACACACACACAGAGACACACACACAAGCACACACACACTCAGGCCACACAAGAGGGGGAGGTTTCTTGTGTTGAACATGGCGCTGGAATGTAAACAACCGTGTCTTCCCAGTGAGAGAAAGAGAGAGAGATATTTTAGCTAGTTGCACAGCGTTATAACACGGTATGGAGCCATACTATGACATTTGAAATGTCTGTAATTGGGAGTTTAGGTTTACTTATAATTTTTTATTGTTTATTGCACTTTTGTCTATTATCTATTTCACTTGCTTTGGTGATGTAAGCATATGTTTTCCATGCCAAGAAAGCCATTTGAAGAGAGAGAAGAAAGAGAAGAGGTACAGGGAGGGAGAAGTGTAGATAGAAGAAAGAGAAGAGGTACAGGGAGGGAGAAGTGTAGATAGAAGGAAGAGAAGAGGTACAGGGAGGGAGAAGTGTAGATAGAAGAAAGAGAAGAGGTACAGGGAGGGAGAAGTGTAGATAGAAGGAAGAGAAGAGGTACAGGGAGGGAGAAGTGTAGATAGAAGGAAGAGAAGAGGTACAGGGAGGGAGAAGTGTAGATAGAAGAAAGAGAAGAGGTACAGGGAGGGAGAAGTGTAGATAGAAGGAAGAGAAGAGGTACAGGGAGGGAGAAGTGTAGAGAGAAGAAGAGAAGAGGTACAGGGAGGGAGAAGTGTAGATAGAAGGAAGAGAAGAGGTACAGGGAGGGGGAAGTGTAGATAGAAGGAAGAGAAGAGGTACAGGGAGGGGAGAAGTGTAGATAGAAGGAAGAGAAGAGGTACAGGGAGGGATAAGTGTAGATAGAAGGAAGAGAAGAGGTGCAGTAGAGAGAAGTGTAGATAGAAGGAAGAGAAGAGGTACAGGGAGGGAGAAGTGTAGATGGAAGGAAGAGAAGAGGTACAGGGAGGGAGAAGTGTAGATAGAAGGAAGAGAAGAGGTACAGGGAGAGAGAAGTGTAGATAGAAGGAAGAGAAGAGGTACAGGGAGGGAGAAGTGTAGATAGAAGGAAGAGAAGAGGTGCAGGGAGGGAGAAGTGTAGATAGAAGGAAGAGAAGAGGTACAGGGAGGGAGAAGTGTAGATAGAAGGAAGAGAAGAGGTACAGGGAGGGAGAAGTGTAGATAGAAGGAAGAGAAGAGGTACAGAGAGGGAGAAGTGTAGATAGAAGGAAGAGAAGAGGTGCAGGTAGAGAGAAGTATAGATAGAAGGAAGAGAAGAGGTGCAGGTAGAGAGAAGTGTAGATGGAAGGAAGAGAAGAGGTACAGAGAGGGAGAAGTGTAGATAGAAGGAAGAGAAGAGGTACAGGGAGGGAGAAGTGTAGATAGAAGGAAGAGAAGAGGTACAGGGAGGGAGAAGTGTAGATAGAAGGAAGAGAAGAGGTACAGGGAGGAAGAAGTGTAGATAGAAGGAAGAGAAGAGGTACAGGGAGGGAGAAGTGTAGATGGAAGGAAGAGAAGAGGTACAGGGAGGGAGAAGTGTAGATGGAAGGAAGAGAAGAGGTGCAGGTAGAGAGAAGTGTAGATAGAAGGAAGAGAACAGGTACAGGGAGGGAGAAGTGTAGATGGAAGGAAGAGAAGAGGTACAGAGAGGGAGAAGTGTAGATAGAAGGAAGAGAAGAGGTACAGGGAGGGAGAAGTGTAGATAGAAGGAAGAGAAGAGGTACAGGGAGGGAGAAGTGTAGATAGAAGGAAGAGAAGAGGTACAGAGAGGGAGAAGTGTAGATAGAAGGAAGAGAAGAGGTACAGAGAGGGAGAAGTGTAGATAGAAGGAAAGAAGAGGTACAGGATCTTGTTGTGATCTTGAAGTTCTCTGTAGTTAGACTCTAGAGGGCTCTGGCTAGAGAAACCAACTGTAGAAGTTCTCTGTAGTTAGACTCTAGAGGGCTCTGGCTAGAGAAGCCAACTGTAGAAGTTCTCTGTAGTTAGACTCTAGGGGGCTCTGGATAGAGAAACCAACTGTAGAAGTTCTCCGTAGTTAGACTCTAGAGGGCTCTGGATAGAGAAACCAACTGTAGAAGTTCTCTGTAGTTAGACTCTAGAGGGCTCTGGCTAGAGAAACCAACTGTAGAAGTTCTCTGTAGTTAGACTCTAGAGGGCTCTGGATAGAGAAACCAACTGTAGAAGTTCTCTGTAGTTAGACTCTAGAGGGCTCTGGCTAGAGAAACCAACTGTAGAAGTTCTCTGTAGTTAGACTCTAGAGGGCTCTGGCTAGATAAACCAACTGTTGAAGTTCTCTGTAGTTAGACTCTAGAGGGCTCTGGCTAGAGAAACCAACTGTAGAAGTTCTCTGTAGTTAGACTCTAGAGGGCTCTGGCTAGAGAAACCAACTGTAGAAGTTCTCTGTAGTTAGACTCTAGGGGGCTCTGGCTAGAGAAACAAACTTTAGTTGCAGTCTCAATGCTTCACTCTTGAAACTATTAACGAATATTCTCTGAGTGGGGTTTATGTTGTTGTTGTG
>NW_022264190.1:0-7500 GCF_002021735.2 Oncorhynchus kisutch | reverse complement strand
GGATGATAGGTTGGTGGTTGAAGATATTCCTCTAGTGGTGTGGGGGCTGTGCTTTGGCAAAGTGGGTGGGGTTATATCCTTCCTGTTTGGCCCTGTCCGGGGGTGTCCTGGGATGGGGCCACAGTGTCTCCTGACCCCTCCTGTCTCAGCCTCCAGTATTTTGCTGCAGTAGTTTATGTGTCGGGGGCTAGGGTCAGTTTGTTATATCTGAAGTACTTCTCCTGTCCTATCCGGTGTCCTGTGTGAATTTAAGTGTGCTCTCTCTAATTCTCTCTTTCTCTCTTTCTTTCTCTCTCTCGGAGGACCTGAGCCCTAGGACCATGCCTCAGGACGACCTGACATGATGACTCCTTGCTGTCCTCAGTCCACCTGGCCATGCTGCTGCTCCAGTTTCAACTGTTCTGCCTTATTATTATTGGACCATGCTGGTCATTTATGAACATTTGAACATCTTGGCCATGTTCTGTTATAATCTCCACCCAGCACAGCCAGAAGAGGACTGGCCACCCCACATAGCCTGGTTCCTCTCTAGGTTTCTTCCTAGGTTTTGGCCTTTCTAGGGAGTTTTTCCTAGCCACCGTGCTTCTACACCTGCATTGCTTGCTGTTTGGGGTTTTAGGCTGGGTTTCTGTACAGCACTTTGAGACATCAGCTGATGTAAGAAGGGCTTTATAAATACATTTGATTTGATTTGATTTGAACCAAACCTTTTCTGTAGTTGTGGATCAGACCTACACAACGGTCAGGGTGAATGTTGGACCATTCCTCTTCACAAAACTGTTTCCGTTCAGCAAAATGTCTTGATAAACTTTGGAATTCAATTTTCCGTCGATGATAGCAAGCTGTCCAGGCCCTGAGGCAGCAACGCAGACCCGACCCATTAAGCTCCCTCCACCATACTTTACAGTTGGGATGTGGTTTTCATGTTGCTGTGCTGTGCCTTTTTTTCTCCACACATAGTGTTGTGTGTTCTTTCCAAACAGCACAATGTTAGTTTCATCTGTCCACAATTTTTTTGGCCAGTAGCGCTGTGGAACATCCAGGTGCTCTTTTGCGAAATTCAGAAGTGTATCGATGTTTTTTTGGAGAGCAGTGGCTTCTTCCGTGGTGTCCTATGAACATCATTCTTGTTTAGTGTTTTACGTATCATAGACTCCTCAACAGAGATCTTAGCCTGTTCCAGAGATTTCTGTAAGTCTATAGCGGACACTCTAGGATTCTTTTTAACCTCATTGAGCATTCTGCACTGTGCTCTTGCAGTCATCTCTGCAGGACAGCCACTCCTAGGGAGAGTAGCAACAGTGCTGAACTTTCTCAATTTCTAGACAATGTGTCTCAGCGTGGACTGACTTTTAAAGATACATTTGCAACCCTTTCCAGCTTCATGCAAGGCAACCATTCTTAATCTTAGGTCTTCTGAGATCTCTCTTGTTTGAGGCATGGTTCACATCAGGCAATGCTTCTTGTGAAAAGCAAACTCTAATTGTGTGAGTGTTTTTTATGGGGCAAGGCAGCTCTAACCAAAATCTAAAATCTCGTCTAATTGATTCGACTCGCGGTTAGTTGACTCCTGACTCCAACTATCTTTTGGAGAAGTCATTAGTCTAGGGGTTCACATACTTTTCCCAACCTACACTGTGAATGTTTATATGATGTATTCAATATAAACAAGAAAAATACAATCATTTGTGTGTTATCAGTTTAAGCACAACATCAGATAAAATGTTATGTCAAATTTATGCAGAAATCCAGGTAATTCCAAAGGGTTCACATACTTTTTCTTGCCTCTATACACACACACACACACACACACACACACACACACACACACACACACACACACACACACACACACACACACACACACACACACACACACACACACACACACACACACACATACACACACACACACACACACACACACACACACACACACACACACACACACACACACACACACACATACACACACACACAGACACGCACACACACACACAGACACACAGACACGCACACACACACACACACACAGACACACACACATACACACATACACACACACATACACACCCCATCGCTTCTAATGCCCCAAACCATTGACCCGGGGTCAGATTATCTCAACCTTCTAACAATAACAAAGAGGTCACCACTTTTTGGGAAGTAAAGCAGTTGAGGAATGTAACCTCTCTCAGATCCATAGACAGAGGAATGTAACCTCTCTCAGATCCATAGACAGAGGAATGTAACCTCTCTCAGATCCATAGACAGAGGAATGTAACCTCTCTCCGATCCATAGACAGAGGAATGTAACCTCTCTCAGATCCATAGACAGAGGAATGTAACCTCTCTCAGATCCATAGACAGAGGAATGTAACCTCTCTCAGATCCACAGACAGAGGAATGTAACCACTCTCAGATCCATAGACAGAGGAATGTAACCTCTCTCAGATCCATAGACAGAGGAATGTAAGGTTAGGGTAGGGTGAAGGGTAACCTGATCCTAGATCTGTGGTTAGATGTAACAATCCCAGATTGGCCCTTTAAGGTTAGGGTAGGGTGAAGGGTAACCTGATTCTAGATCTGTGGTTAGATGTAACAATCCCAGATTGGCCCTTTAAGGTTAGAGTAGGGTGAAGGGTAACCTGATCCTAGATCTGTGGTTAGATGTAACAATCCCAGATTGGCCCTTTAAGGTTAGGGTAGGGTGAAGGGTAACCTGATCCTAGATCTGTGGTTAGATGTAACAATCCCAGATTGGCCATTTAAGGTTAGGGTAGGGTGAAGGGTAACCTGATCCTAGATCTGTGGTTAGATGTAACAATCCCAGATTGGCCCTTTAAGGTTAGGGTAGGGTGAAGGGTAACCTGATCCTAGATCTGTGGTTAGATGTAACAATCCCAGATTGGCCATTTAAGGTTAGGGTAGGGTGAAGGGTAACCTGATCCTAGATCTGTGGTTAGATGTAACAATCCCAGATTGGCCCTTTAAGGTTAGGGTAGGGTGAAGGGTAACCTGATCCTAGATCTGTGGTTAGATGTCACAATCCCAGATTGGCCCTTTAAGGTTAGAGTAGGGTGAAGGGTAACCTGATCCTAGATCTGTGGTTAGATGTCACAATCCCAGATTGGCCCTTTAAGGTTAGAGTAGGGTGAAGGGTAACCTGATCCTAGATCTGTGGTTAGATGTAACAATCCCAGATTGGCCCTTTAAGGTTAGAGTAGGGTGAAGGGTAACCTGATCCTAGATCTGTGGTTAGATGTCACAATCCCAGATTGGCCCTTTAAGGTTAGGGTAGGGTGAAGGGTAACCTGATCCTAGATCTGTGGTTAGATGTAAAAATCCCAGATTGGCCCTTTAAGGTTAGAGTAGGGTGAAGGGTAACCTGATCCTAGATCTGTGGTTAGATGTCACAATCCCAGATTGGCCCTTTAAGGTTAGGGTAGTGTGAAGGGTAACCTGATCCTAGATCTGTGATTAGATGTAACAGTCCCAGATTGGCCCTTTAAGGTTAGGGTAGGGTGAAGGGTAACCTGATCCTAGATCTGTGGTTAGATGTAACAATCTCAGATTGGCCTTTTAAGGTTAGGGTAGGGTGAAGGGTAACCTGATCCTAGATCTGTGGTTAGATGTAACAATCTCAGATTGGCCCTTTAAGGTTAGGGTAGGGTGAAGGGTAACCTGATCCTAGATCTGTGGTTAGATGTAACAATCTCAGATTGGCCCTTTAAGGTTAGAGTAGGGTGAAGGGTAACCTGATCCTAGATCTGTGGTTAGTGGGAAACTTGTTCTGCTACGTCCAGGCAGCCTGGGGGTTGAAGGGTTGACCACACTGGTCACTGTGGCTTGGCTGTGGGAGAGGAGAGGGTCAAATGCAATACAACACACACACACACACACACACACACACACTCCTAAAACGTCTTCTACTGTACAGCACAGGGGCTGGCAGACTGAGCTGAAAACATGGAGCACCTGCACACGACATAGAAGGGTTGGGGTCCATTTGAATTCAAGGCAGTCAGTTCAGGAAGGAAAACAAGGCATCTATTTTCAATTACATCAATTCAAATCACTTCCTGAATTGACTGCCATCCATTCAAATTGACCCCAACCATGAGACAGCTCTGTACATAGAATGAAGCCACACTATAGACACAACAGTATGTGGACCCCTTCAAATGAGTGGATTTGGCTATTTCATCCACACCCGTTGCTGACAGGTGAATGAAATTGAGCACACAGCCATGCAATCTCCATAGACAAACATTTGCAGTTGAATGGCCTTACTGAAGAGCTCAGTGACTTCAACATGGCACCGTCATAGGATGCCACCTTTCCAACAAGTTAGTTTGTTAAATTTCTGCTCTGCTAGAGTTGCCCCGGTCAATTGTAAGTGCTGTTATTGTGAAGTGGAAACGTCTAGGAGCAACAACGGCTCAGCCGTAAAGTGGTAGGCCACACAAGCTCACAGAACGGGACCGCCTAGTGCTGAAGAGCGTAGAGCGTAAAGATTGTCTGTCCTCGGTTGCAACACTCAAACTGCCTCTCGAAGCAACGTCAGCACAATAACTGTTCCTCAGGAGCTTCATGCAATGGCAGAGCAGCAGCACACAAGCCTAACATCACCATGCGGAATGCCAAGTGTCGGCTGGAGAGGTGTAAAGCTCGCCGCCATTGGACTCTGGAGCAGTGGAAACGCATTCTCTGGAGTTATGAATCACACTGCATCATCTGGCAGTCTGACGGATGAATCTGGGTTTGGCGGATGACAGAAGAACGCTACCTGCCCCAATGCATAGTGCTGACTGTAAAGTTTGGTGGAGGAGGAATAATGGTCTGGGGCCGTTTTTTTTTGTGCTTGGCTCCTTAGTTCCAGTGAAGGGAAATCTTAACGCCACAGCATACAATGACATTCTAGACAATTCTGTGCTTCCAACTTTGTAGCAAGAGTTTGGCATGACAAAGCAAGGTCCATACAGAAATGGTTTGTGGAAGAACTTGACTGGTCTGCATAGAGCCCAGACCTCAACCCCATCGAACATCTTTGGGATGAATTGGACACTGATTGGGAGCCAGGCCTAATCGCCCAACATCAGTCCCTGAACTCACTAATGCTCTTATGGCTGAATGGAAGCAAATCCCCTCAGCAATGCTCCAACGTCTAGTGGAAATACTTCCTAGAAGAGTGGAGGCTGTTATAGTAGCAAAGGGGGAACCAACTCCATATTAATGCCCATGATTTTGGAATGAGATGTTGGACGAGCAGGTGTCCACATACTTTAGGGTATGATCTGATCCATGGCGCATGAGCCTTTAAGGTATGATCTGATCCATGGCTCATGAGCCTTTAAGGTATGATCTGATCCATGGCTCATGACCCTTTAGGGTATGATCTGATCCATGGCTCATGAGCCTTCAGGGTATGATCTGATCCATGGCTCATGAGCCTTTAGGGTATGATCTGATCCATGGCTCATGAGCCTTTAAGGTATGATCTGATCCATGGCTCATGAGCCTTTAGGGTATGATCTGATCCATGGCTCATGAGCCTTTAAGGTATGATCTGATCCATGGCTCATGACACTTGCCCTATATAGAAGCTTGCTTTCCTCTGTTGCTTCCACATTTTTTGACAAACAATTGCTACCTAGTTCCTTCACACTGTTACCTAGAACCATAAAGGGATCTCTGGCTGTCTTTGTAGGTCAGGAGAACCCGTTTTGGTTCTAGGTATCACCTTTTTTTTTAAATAGTCCACCTCCCCAAACTACTCTCACCAGGGGGGATGAGGACATGGAAACCTCCAACCTCTGTTGACCTCTATTCATTTCACCCCAAAAAGGGGGATTTTAAACATCTGGCGTACTGGCAACCTGGAAGGAACTCAATGTCCTCTTCCTCAGAGCTGCTCTTAATTTAGGGCCACAAATAAGAACATAAACAACAACAACGTAAAACAACAAACTGGTATAGGGACAGAACAGGCATTACTGGCGCCATGGGAACCAACGACCTCATGCCGATGTCACCAGCTGAGCAGAGCAGAGCAGCAGAATAGAACTGCAGTCATCAATAAAATAGAAAACTAAACTGTATTCTCTCTCCCTCTCTCCCTCTCTCCCCCTCTCTCTCTCTCTCTCTCTCTCTCTCTCTCTCTCTCTCTCTCTCTCTCTCTCTCCTCTCTCTGCCTCTCTCTCTCTCTCTCTCTCTCTCCCTCTCTCCTCTCTCCCTCTCTCTCCTTCTCTCTCTTCTTCTCCTCTTTCCCTCTCTCTCCTCTCTCCCTCCTCTCCCCTCTCTCTCCTCACCTTCTCTCTCCTCTCTCTCCTCTCACTCCTCTCACTCCTCTCTCTCCCTCTCTCTCCTCTCCTTCTCTCTCCTCTCTCCTCCCTCTCCCTCTCTCTTCTCTCTCTCCTCTCTCCCTCTCTCCCCCTCTCTCCCTCTCTCTCATCTCTCTCCCTCTCTCTCCTCTCTCTCCCCCTCTCTCTCTCCTTCTCTCTCCTCTCTCTCCCTCTCTCTCTCCTTCATCTCCTCTCTCTCCTCTCCTTCTCTCTCCCTCTCTCTTCTCTCTCCTCTCTCTCCTCTCTTCCTCCCTCTCCTCTCTCCTCTCTCTCTCTCTCTCTCTCTCTCTCTCTCCTCTCTCTCTCTCTCTCTCCCTCTCTCTCCTCTCTCCCTCTCTCCTCTCTCTGCCTCTCTCTCCCTCTCTCTCCTCTCTCTCCCTCTCTCTCCTCTCCTCTCTCTCCTCTCCCTCTCTCTCTCTCTCTCTCTCTCTCTCTCTCTCCTCTCTCTCCTCTCCTCTCTCTCCTCTCTCTCCTCTCCTCTCTTTCCTCTTTTCTCTCAACAATAGCATTACCCTTCATACAGACTGAAATAGTAGCTAGAACAAGGAAGTGACTCAATCTATAAACATGCTTATGTCCTTTCTGCTGTATCTTTCTTTTCCCAGGACACAATCGCCACGGCAGCCATAGTAGGGTCTGTTTCCCATGAGGCATTGCAAGCATTCAGGGCCCTGGGCACTTTCTCTCTCTCTCTCTCTCCTTGACAACGACCCAAACGTCCACAGCTACCGCCACTACCAGCAGCAACCAAGGCCCCTATCGCTACGGGCGACAGACACACAGACACACATACACACACACACAGACGGACGTAACGGATGGTTGCCACGGTTGCTACTCACCGGGACACGCGCAGCCGCCTACCCGACATCTTCTCACATGTCTGACGCGCTCTGAACGGAACGGTGCGGAGGATCCCTCCTTTTCCTCTCCCTCCTCCTCTCTTATTGTGCTCCTCAGCTTTTCCTCTCTCCTCTCTGTTGCTGTCCTCTGTTTTCTATTCCTTTCTCCTCTCCTCTCTGTTGCTGTCCTCTGTATTCTATTCCTTTTCCTTTCCTCTCCTCTCTGATCCTGTCTCCCTCTCACCAGTCACTGCTGCTACTGCTCCTGACTCTCACATGAGCGTCTGTTTTCCTGAGGTCTACACACACACGTACAC
>NW_022264189.1:0-33717 GCF_002021735.2 Oncorhynchus kisutch | reverse complement strand
TAAAGCTTTTGCAATGGCCCATATCCTACTTTCCAGGATAATTGAAATTCTCAGCAGGAAACTGAGACGTGCTAAATAATTTGCTAGTTTCAATGGAGTGGTGTATATAAAAAGTACATTGTATTAATATTGCATTTTATCTGCAAATAAAATTGTATCGAAGCTCAGAGGGGGAGTGCATGCTATTTTAGTACTTGGTTCAATCCCAAGGTTCTCCACTGAGTATTTGTGTGCCAAATTCACATTACACAACTCCTACTTTCCAGAATGTTGAAATTCTCACAGGAAACAGAGATGTTATTTGTGTGCCAAATTCACATTACACAACTACTACTTTCCAGAATATTGATAAATATCTTGCAGCATAGAGTGGCATGGTGGCCAAGCGGTAAGGTGTCGGTCTTGTAAACCGAAGATCATGGGTTCAAATCCCATCCGTGCATTTCTGAAAGATAGCTGGTACCATGGGAAGGTTCTTTCACTGGAGGTTCTCAAAATGGCAACCCTGCTATTATATAGTAAGGGGATGTGCCTCTACGGTAGAGCTAATACTTGAAATGCATTCGCTCTGAAGTTAATCCCCACATTTTCTGATGAGTGTATTTAGTTGTGAAATTAGCTTTTGCACAACTCTACTTTCCAGAATGTTGACATTTTAAGAAGGAAATAGATGTGCTAAGTCAACTTGCATATCATCATAGACTAGGCCGAAACGTTAATCTTTAACCTTGCCTGAATAAAACAATGCATTTTTTATAGTGAGCAAGAGTTGGGCTTTTTCCTTTTCTATGATGATGATCAAATTTTTGGCTGCACCTCAACTCAACGTTGGTTGAGCACCCTCTGTTTTTTGTTGTCAAATAATACATATATTTTTTAATGTACAAAGTCAATTATTCGAATTATTTCGAAATTCTGAAATTAAGTAGTAAACAGAAGAAAAGCAGAATTGAGTTCAATTATAATGCAAATAATTTAATGGTCTATGGTTCAATCCCATTTCTGAAGGTCTGATGAATAATTAATATTGTTCTTCCTCTTCCTTGTGGCAGGCGCAGCAGCACACTGCCCTCCAAAGCCTGCAAAATAATCACCGGACTGCCCCTTTCCTAGCTCTGCATGGTGTGGGGTGACATCCGGGATGACCACAGCAACATCCTCTGGAAAGGGAAAAAAGAGGATCAGGATGTAAACTGTAGCTTCTTAACACTGGCCAGTTGAAAGGTTCTGCTAAGATGTCATGACAAACGGCACCTGTCAGAGTGCTCTCTAAGTGTTACTCACCTGCTTGGATGTCAGCTGGCAGAGTGTCGAAGACGGCCATTGTGAGAGTCCTTTCTTCAGGTGTGACATGCTCAATCGATCCTATTTATTTGTACTGAAATCTTTTTTTTTCTCTGCTGCTACTCGTGTTTTACAGAAACACGTTTGAGTGGGTTTTGTACAGTCTGGCGCATGTTGACACAATATGGAGAATGCATATGCTGCAAACCAGCACGACTATCACGCATCAACTATAGACGAGTTTCACTCACTACTGCAGTTTGGAGTTAGGTTGATGTTAGAGGCTACTGGAGGAAGTTATGGGGCATACTTGAACTCTGTAAGGGAACATGAACCTTTCTACTCCTGCAAATTGTGACTAATAACCCTAATCAAATTCTACGAGATGGGTTTTTGAATGCAGTACTGTATTTTCATTGAAATGGCAGATTTGTATGATTTCACACAAAAATGTATGTAATGCTTCCCACAAAGAAATTATTTTACTATTTTGTTTCAAAATGGTCCCTGTAGAGAAATGCTATTTCTTATGCAGGTGACCAACCTATTGCTAATACAGGGCTACAACTCAAAGTAAAGCCTGTGGGGTCCCCTACAGGATAGCTCCCGCATTACACTAACTGCCAAAACCAGCTCACACACATAATCTCCTTTGTAGCTGAACATTGTGTGCCCGAAGAGGATTCTACGATGACGGACAGACAACTGAGCCAATGGCGGAAGACTACAGACTACACCCCAGCTGAACCAATCCAAAGATCCGATCTTCCAGAATCAACCTACTTGTGTACTGATTGTAACGGTCTCTTTGCCTGCCGTTCCGTACGAACTAACGGGGGAGCCGTAATTACGCTGTTCTAGATATCTTCACTCTGAATAAACAGTCGCTTGTCATACAATTTACCACCTTGTCTGAATCGATCCTTGACCGACTCGCCCGTCTACATATCTAATTTCTAACAGAACTTGGTAGGCAGAGGATAGTTTACTAACGATCCAGTCGAAGTGAGTTGATTTGGGTGTGAGAGGGCGAGTTGGTGAAAGGACGGTTCACGGAGGACAGGTGAAGACTTTCGGGGGAGGACAACATTTCTGCTCAACTCGGGAAACTGATCTAAAGGTGCACCATAAATAAGGTAAGCAAAGCCTGTTAAATCAAACTTTGCGTATTGTCGTATAGTCTGTCTAAATTTTGATCAGTATTTCCGAGTAAGTATGAATTCTTGTGTAAATTTATAATTTGCTGACGAGTCGAAAGAACAGTGTAGTGAACATATGTAGTAACGAACCGGCGACGGCCGGTGTGATATAAATCATTGATGAGATATCAGTAAGGGGATAGTTAATTACTATTCATTAAATCTGGCGCCGAGGGGATAAATTGTAATTTTGTGACCCGTGACCCGGTCAGCACAGTCTGATAGCTTTCAATGATGAGTGATCACTTTTAAGGCCTGGATAGTTCCGATAGGGGTCGGGAATAGAGATCAGTAAGGGGATAGTTAATTACTATTCATTAAATCTGGCGCCGAGGGGATAAATTGTAATTTTGTCCCGCAACCCGGTACGGCTCAGTCTGATAGAGTTTCACCGATAGGGGTCGGACATGTGTAATAATTCTGATAGGGGTCAGCTCGATAGGGATCAGGAATAGAGATCAGTAAGGGGGTAGTTAATTACTATTCATTAAATCTGGCGCCGAGGGGATAAATTGTAATTTTGTCCCGCGACCCGGTACGGCTCAGTCTGATAGAAATTCACTGATAAGGATCGGCTTTCAGGGGTCAGAGATATAACGTGTTGTTTTGTCTTGTTTTGTCTATTTGTAACTGTTTATATTAAAATGCAATGTGGTTGTAATTGTTTCCATTAAGATTGTTGGTGGTTAGATAGAGGGAGAGAGATAGAATTATAATAAGGGGTATTGGATAAATCCGAAACTTCTATATTGTATGTACCTATGACTTTTGTGTTAAATGTATAATCAGGAACGAAATGACTGATGTATAATTGAAATAATATCTGAATATAATATTTAAATATTGAGACTAAATAGTCGAATAGATCCCTTGGTTGTGCGCTCCACAAATGCTATACCAACCCATTCGTTTTTTTCCTCAAACTGAATATACGAAGGAGAAGCTCAGAGATAAGACAGAGCACGAGCAGCAGTGTCTCTTCGAATACATCGTGGGTATTAATCAACGTCGGGCGAAGTATATGCTAACTATATTCAGATAGAAGGAGAGAATTTTGATTAAAACTACGATTAAATTCCGATTGAATTAAATTAAATTACGTTTAAAGCAAATTCACAATGGCGACCCCCAATACTCCAAAGCTGAGGTTTAATGAGTTCCTAGAACAAAAAATAGAATATAGATCAGGGGGAAAGGAACAATGGAAGCATATAAAGAAAGTTTGGGAGGGATTGAAGTTAAGATGGACACAAGCAGGTTATCTAGGAGGGGGGCCGCCAACAGGGGCCCAGCTGAAAACAATGGAATGTGAGTTGAGAGGGACGTTGCAGGAGGCCAGAGACAAGGAAGTTGAAAGAAATAAAAGCCATGTATTTAAGAACCAAGGGACCAAACAGAGAATGAACAGAAGGCGGGGCCATTGCGTCTCCCACTGGTCTGCTTGCTGGGGTGAATGAAGATTTGTGTGTGTATGGTGTAGATTGAAGCTTACTGGCGTAAATGAAGATTTGTGAGACTCAAATCGTGTGCATGAAATACGCTTGATATTCAGTCGGGGACTAATATCGGTATGAATGAGGTCGGGGACCAAGCGAGTGTGGTACATTAGGTATTTCAGTTGGAGCTGGTACCGGTGAGAATGTTGAAAAAGTCGCAGGCTTGCTGATGAGAGTTATATCATAGAATATTGAGGGGGGTGCATGACTGTTGGAAAGAGTGTTAAACTCTATTAACGTAAAATTATTTTTGTAGATTTATATTATGAGGTTTGACCTATACTAATATTGTACAATTACATAATCAACATCTGAACATACTTACGTTAAACATTAATGGAGCCACTGAGTAATAGATAAGCTGTACACTAGGTACGGGGCGAAGGGTGTGGTCGATGTAAGACGGGAGTGGTGTTCTAACCAAATTATTTAGTTATTTTAATTCATTTACACAAGTACTTCCCGGGTATTGATTTTGGTTTGATTGTTCAGATAACATCATTGAAATTAAACAGGAGGTCAAGGTATACTAACATTAGAATCTGTTTTCATTATGGAGAACTATGAAAGGCCCGCAGAGTGGATTGCAGGCTGAGGTTTTTATGTTAAAGGGACAGTGCACATTTATCACAGTTGTGTGTGTCTGTCTAATGGCTGGGTATTTAAGAAGTATTTTTGGGAGACAATTTGGAGAAACACGAATAAGACATGAAACATCGAGACAAATAATTTGAGTTTGAGGGGATTATCATAATTATTAGGTTTTGTTTTTGTAGTAAATGTTTGGGTTAAGGGGATTTCCATGTTCCCAGAGACATAATATTTTAAAGAGGCATGCTCACATATGGAACCTTTATGAGTTTTTTATTTTATGAGTTTTAATTACACAAGTGATTTTTATTTTATTTTAAGGATAAAGGGTTCTTTAATATGTCTAATATGGTATGGAACACGAATGTAGGGGGATGGTGTAACCTGTGACCTGCTTTCATGGCTCTCTCGGGTGGCCTGATCAGCCACAAGGGGGTGCCATTTGAATAATGAATTTGTGGTCATGGGTAATACTGTTTAAAAAATAAATAAAAAGATTAAAAAAGTTTTTTTTGAAATTTAATTTATTTTTTTAAGGTAACTTAATTATAGTGGAGTTTACTTAACCTATATAAAGACTTTAGAAATTGCCACCATAGACATGTTTTTCTAAAAATAAAAATCCATGAGTTTAGATAAAGCCAAACAGTGAGACATTTAGTTAAAATGTGGAAACATGGGAAAAGGCAGACAGAAGAGCCCTCCCCCGCACTGCAGAGACCTTGAAGGTTGGAGAGCAGAGAGGAGAAGTTTTAGAAGGGAGCCAGGACGAGCAAAGATAACAGAATGTGTAGATAACAGTCACTGAGTGGAGACAAAAGGGAGAATTGGACATGTGGAAAATTAAAGGGGCGCTCCTACATGATAATGTCAGAACAGAAGGATAATATACTAATCTTACCTAAGTAATTATTTAGAGTAGGTAAGGTTGTTACCTGGGCAGAGCCAGGTATCAAAAGGGGGATAGGTAAATTGTGGTCTAGGATAGGATGGGGCCTATTGGATAAGAAACTAATAATAAAAAATAAAAAAATGTAGCTAACAAATGGGCATAGAAGTTAAAGATATAATCAGATAAAACATATGAGAAACTGTTTGTTAACCAAGCCTGTATGTCCAGCATTTTATGCATTATAGGTGAACTGCAGGTGAAGTCACTCAATCCAGTCCCAGAGGCTTGTCGGGGGGACCATACCAAGGTCTCCTGGTGACAGCTAGCTGAAAGAGCTACCCGGATTCATATCGCACGGCGGGAGGGTAAGACACACTGACACTATCGAACAATAAACAGTGTTCGAGAGGAGAACTGGAATTAACAGAATTCCGGGGGCCATCTCTCGAATGAAGAAAATCCTCCCTGTCCTGTCACCCCTGTTTTTGTTCATAGAAGTGAAGATGTGTCTGGCTCTTGCTAAGTGATGTGTTCTCGGGGAAAGGGTGGGGCTTCACATGGAAGCTGTTTGTCTGAGCTGTCTTATCGTGGGTGACATCCCAAATAACACAGCTCCGGACGAATCAGTGCCCGAAGCCTCAGCTGGTTTGACCACCCTGGCTCACGGGTTGACAGAAAACTCTGGGGTGGATACTTCTCTGATTAATTGGGTTTGATAGTATGTTCAGAAAATGGGGAAAATATTATGATCACTGTATTATGGGCTACATTCACCTGTGTGACTGTTTTAGTTTTATGGGGCTGTTGTCTAATTCCCTGTGTATGAGGCCTTATTTCCAGGACTCTGGAGAAATCGATGGAAATAGATGGTGATGTACCAGCGGATTCCAGGTTCTGACCCGTGGAGTGCTGAATGTATGTCTACAGAACAAGTGGACGAAAATTATAAATGAAATTATATTAAATTGGGAGGGTGTCCGTATGGGGATTACATGATAACCGATTTGGGACAGTTCTGGGATTGGAGAAGAGGTTATCCTTATAGCATGGGGGATCCCACAAAGGTGGATAGGTTTTCCATGATATGGGGAAAACCTGGGAGCACTGTTGAACTTTGTAAAGGTGATGAAATCCTACTAACCATCAAAATTATTAAGCTCTCTGATGCAGGCACTTACACCCTCGGACTACAAAGGACCGGGACAGACACGATGGGTGTGTTTTCTATTAAGGTGCTGCCAAAACCAGAGGTCCCAGACGAACCAGGGCCAGACACACTCCTCTACCACCCCTGGACCGAACCTGCCACCACTGTGTTAAAAATCCCATTCAGGTAATTAATGTTAGAGACTATTCAGCTATTGATCAATTAGGCACTGAGACTGGTTTTGATGGTAGGGACAATTTGTGGCTGTCTTATATGAGGTATACAGTTAAGACCCTGAAAGGAAGGACTGCATGAGTTACATGAAACATTGGTCATGCTAGACCTGTTCTGGCTACACACCCATTTGCTATAGGAGAAGGAGAGGGGTGGTTGTGTATTCTGAGAGGTTTTTACCTGGTTGAGGCCAATTCAACTCTCTGTTCCTCTTTGAGCCTTGTGTCTCCTACAGTACCTCCTCATCGGGCCCCTTGGGGTGTTGAGGCATATGGGGGCAATTACAGTTGCATCACGGGTACAGGTAATGGCATTGATTATAGAGATTGCCTGAAGCTGATTGCAGTAGTAACATAACCATTAATTCCACTTGGCCAGTTACAGGCCTAAACCAAACTAGTGGTCTGGCTGATGTGTGGTGGATCTGTGGACCCAAAAGAGTGCTGAGACCCATTCTTAGAGGAAACTGGCAAGGTACGTGTGCTCTGACCAGTTTGATAATTCCACTGACCATTGTTGATGTTACTGCTGAACAGCTGTTGGGTTCTGTATCCAGGGGACCTGAAAACATTCCATTCCATGGGAGACATAGACGTAGTGCTCCATGGACAGAGGATGTAGTTGACATACACACTAACCTGTTGGGAGTGCCAGTGGGGGTTCCTCATGAGTTTCAGGTCTTGGGTAGGAATGATGGATTATAGGTCCAGCCATAGTGGATGCAAGGCAGACTGCATGGACTCATTACATCTACTATGATCAACAGCGTTTTGTTAATTACCCCCGTGATGCACTCACTGGTATGTCTGAACAGTTTGAGGCCACATCTAGGGTTGCCAGACAGAATAGACTTGCTTTGGATATGCTTCTTACCAGTCAGGGGGGCGTATGCAAGATGTTCGGTGAACAATGTTGCACGTATATTCCTAATAACACCAGTCCAGATGGTAGTATATCTAAGGCCCTTAGTGGGCTTGATGCACTATCTGCTGAGATGAGGACCATGGCGGGGGTGGAGGAGTCTGGCCTGTTCTCTTGGGTGGGAGCCTGTTTTGGTAAGTACACTAGTATGGTGGTTACTGGATTTCTGACCCTAATTCTTGTATTTTTGTTATTGATGTGTTGTGCTGCTTGCATCATACCGTGTTTCAAGAAGTCTGTTACAGATGTGGTGAAGGCTTCAGGCATGATGATGCCTTTGCTTGATGCTCCAGTTGGAGATGCTGATACTGAAGCATGCTTTCAGGGGAGGATGTCACTGACTGAGGATGACCCATGGTATGCTGTGGGTGAGGTAGTAGAATAAATCTTACACCACCACAGTTCCTTGTTATACATTTTTATGATAGGTTTTCTTTCCAGTATGTTTGTTCTCCCTGTTGTGAAGGTTTCGAGTCCCTGGGTGGCATGAAGCCCAACTGGTGCAGGATAGGAGTAGCTGAGAGGACCAGATGGTTTATAATAATGCTTTGCTTTGCTTTACTCTGTTTTCCATGACCAAAGTTTTATCCTGTATCTTACATGTCAATAAACAATAAAGTGTTATCCTGTTTTTGCTAAGTGACACCCTTGCGGGTGTCAAAAGGGGGACTTAAATTTCACACCATTTTCTTTTGTTCTGTTTTTGAATGAGCTGTTGTTCTCTTTTGACATGAGGGTTGTAAGTTCCTAGGTGGCTGGTAGCCAATCTAGTACATAGTGGGATCGAATGGAGGACATGAAGGTATTTTAAACTTTGTAACTGTTATATGATTCATTGCTGAATTTTTGTTCACACCCTTGGGGGTGTGAAAAAGAGGGATTATTGGATCCTGTGTTTTACATTATAGCCATTACCATATATATGATTGCATATTATCTGCTGTTGGCTTGTGTTGATGTATGTAAGTGTTATGCAACATAGCTGACTTGAAACATTGTTAAAAGTGTCAGGGCCAGGGGACTTTCTCATGCTGAAAAAATACAGAAGGGAGGGCACATTCAGAGCGTGGGGTTGCAAGAACAAGCGGTCTTTTGTTAGATAACAAGAGCCAGGTGCGTGATAACGGTATGGAGCATGAGAGCCTGGCTGCAACTTCTCTTATGACATTCCAGAATCACATTGCAGTGGATATGCTACTGGCGGAGAAAGGTGGAGCTTGTACTATGTTTGGTGAACAGTGTTGTACTTTCATCCCTAATAACACAGCCTCCGATGGTAGCTTGACCGTAGCTCTGGAAGGTCTGCGGACGCTTAATGGTAAAATGGAATCTCATTCTGGGATGGATACCTCGATGTGGGACTCCTGGATGAGTGCGTTTGGTAAATATAAAACCCTGGTGTCCTCCATTTTGGTATCCATTTCGGTGTTCGCTGCCATTTTAGTTCTCTGTGGATGCTGTTGCATTCCATGCATCCGTTCCCCTATCACTAGGGTTATCTCTAGAGCCATTGACCCTTCCTCCCCTTCCCAGATGTTTCCTCTGCTGGATAAAGACCTACTTGAATTCGAGGATGAGGAGGAGAGTGCCTATTAGGTTTACATTATATCTGCTGTTGCCTTATGGGGATGTATGTATGTGTTATGCAAGTGGATCATTCCGCCTGACTTGCCTAGTTTAAGTCACATCTCTTTGGAGATGTGAAGAGAGGGAATCACAACTTTTTCCTGCGGGAAAAAGTTGGCTTATGTAGACAAGCATTTTACTTTTATTTTGAGCTGTTGTTCTCCGCTCTGTTAAATGAGGGTTGTAAGTTCCTAGGTGGCTGGTAGCCAACTTAGTACATAGTGGGATTGAATGGAGAACATGATGGTAATACATATATATCTATTTCTGTTTAATACCGTGCCTTATTTCATAGTCCCCTTGGGAGAAGTTTCTCTTTGTGTCTGGATCTAGTTAGGTTGTGTCACGTCTCTGGTGAGACGTGAAGAGAGGGTTTTGTAGAGAAATGCTATTTCTTATGCAGGTGACCAACCTATTGCTAATACAGGGCTACAACTCAAAGTAAAGCCTGTGGGGTCCCCTACAGGATAGCTCCCGCATTACACTAACTGCCAAAACCAGCGCACACACATAATCTCCTTTGTAGCTGAACATTGTGTGCCCGAAGAGGATTCTACGATGACGGACAAACAACTGAGCCAATGGCGGAAGACTACAGACTACACCCCAGCTGAACCAATCCAAAGATCCGATCTTCCAGAATCAACCTACTTTCTGTTCTATATATAAGTGGTGTACTGATTGTAACGGTCTCTTTGCCTGCCGTTCCGTACGAACTAACGGGGGAGCCGTAATTACGCTGTTCTAGATATCTTCACTCTGAATAAACTGTCGCTTGTCATACAATTTACCACCTTGTCTGAATCGATCCTTGACCGACTCGCCCGTCTACATATCTAATTTCTAACATCCCTCTGGCATGCATATTTCTGTATGATTTAACACATGTTTGAATCCCACTTCCTTGATATTTTGAAGTTCATTTTAGTCCTCCTCCGTGCATGTTTTGTTCCATACCTGTGCCTTGGAGAAAAGAACTATAGCCCTCCAAGTCTAATACGCTATACACAACAGCAGCCTACAGTGTTAACTTATTGAGAATGTATATCATTGCATTTAACATTCAAACCTCTTTTGAACTCTTCAGATCTTAACCGGATCAAACTGGAATGTTAATATATTACCCTAAGTCAAACTGGTTTTGGTGTCTTAGACACAAAAGGTTGTTTTCTCCTCATAGTAAAAACACTGTTTCATGGTTTGGATTAAAAACACTGGGTATTTGTTACGTAGAACTTTGTGTTTTTTGGGGGGGAAAGCTATACTTAGCTCTACTGCTGTTTGTATAGAGGCCTAGTTAGAATTGTATTGCAATGACAGGTGAAGTGCTTGTTGAAATCTTGCTGCTCATTCCTTAAAGTACTTATACCAACGAATACCTGTTTGTCTGTAGCCATAGCTGTTCTTAACCTGTTCAACTCTGACGCCCTCTGGTGGCATTTTATAAACGATGCATAATATTGTATACTGCCCTCATAAAGTACATTTCGGTCCTTACAGAAACATGCTTAGGGAAAGGGAAAGGGGAATACCTAGTCAGTTGTACAACTGAATGTATTCAACTAAAATGTGTCTTACGCATTTAACCCAACCACTCTGAATCAGAGATGTGCGGGGTCTGCCTTAATCGACATTCACGTCATCGGCGCCCGGGGAACAGTGGGTTAACTCCCTTGCTCAGGGGCAGAATGCCAGTTAAGTACTATTAGAAAGCTAAGAACTGTGGGATTCTGATAATCGTCAGAAAAAATGTGACTATTACAGAGCCCGAGATAGGGGGGAGGTCCCAATTGTCAGTTGTTGGGGAATAAGAGATTTGAAAGTCTAGGTTCGACATGAAATATGTAACCAATTACTCTCTCTAAACATGTGCACATTTCCATAGGAACAGAGCCATTTTAAAAGTGCGGGGTTTGTGCAACGTTTCTCGTTTTACAGGATATACACATGAGAAGAAAGCTGAAGTCTCTATCCATACATTGATGTAAATGTTCCCTTGTCTGATTCCCAGTTCGTCCACTCGCTAGCAGTCGGAGATCACATGAGTTCTCTTGGCCACTTGAAACCAGTTGCGTCTGGATCCTGTCATTTCCTAATGAGCCGCCCCCAGGTGGTGAGGGTAGGCAACAATTTGTAACTGGATCCTGGACTTCCTGACAGGCCGTCCCAGGTGGTGAGGGTAGGCAACATCATATCCTCCATGCTGACCCTCAACACGGGGACCCCTCAGGGGTGCCTGCTTAGGCCCTTCCTGTACTCCATGTTTACCTGCGGCTCCATCACCATCATTAAGTTTGCCAATGACACAACTGTGGTAGGGCCTGATCACCAACGACGATGAGACAGCCTATAGGGAGGAAGTCAGAGACTTCAAAGAGAGTTTGGTATTTTTCCTGGAGGGCCACAATGTGTAGTAATCTTTGGCCAAACCAGGCACACTAGAGGCTATGGAGCGATATGATGTTGAATCTGAAATTCAGTTTGTGTTGGCACTAATATCACTCCATAACATTCTAGCTATATGTCTTGGTTAATGCCTGGTTGGAAAAAAAGAAAAAAAAAGACTGTAGCTCCTAAAGACATGATGGGCCACCACTTGGGTAGAAGCACTATATGGTCCTGTAGCCTACTTTGTCACATGTAAACAAGTTTAGGATGCCAAATGTTACCAAACATCCTACGCTTCCATTAGTCCCAGTCAAACTTATCTTGACCTTTATCAACCCTACTGCATATTCCCTTTAGCTTTCATTTCAATTTCATTTTATTGTACTTTGTTTGGGATGGCACAAGACACTTGAAAAAAGTATGATTTTCTCATAACAATGGAATTTTAATTCTCTGTTGCTCAATACTGTATGCTATTCGCACACAGTTGTCTGTTGTAGATCTGGAACCACTGACAGAATAGGGGAGTATCTGTGGCCACGTGATAAAACACTAGTCTGGTATCAGTAGTCTGAAAATAGGAGGAAACCAGTTGGACATGTACATCAACATATGGCAGTTGACATTAATATTGTCAAAAACTCATCCTCGATGTCTCACACCTGTTGAATGAACTTGTGCCTTTGGCCAGGATCCAATTTTCCCACGGAGCTGGTGTGTAAAGGACCATATAAAATCATCTGAATGAGGCTTGTTCATGTTTCAGTGGGATTATAGCATAGTTATAAACAGTTAGTTAATTTAGTGTGTCAGTTTGGTGGAGATCCAAAATGAATGTAAAATCCAGACAGTTGAGGAATGACACGCAGTATGACATGAGCGATACCAAAAACATAGCTACTGCAATCAGTTTACAACCAGGAGTTTCTTTTTTAAATTTGTTTATTGCTTAAACACAAATTTTAACACAGCATAAACCAATAATGATCAAATTAGAAATCAAAGCAGTGGTAGGTTTTATGGGGAAAACATTCAATCAAATCACATACACATGGTTAGCAGATGTTATTGCGAGTGTAAATGCTTGTGCTTCTAGTTCCGACCGTGCAGTAATATCGAACAAGTAATCTAACAATTTCACAACTACCTTATACACACACAAGTGTAAAGGAATGAATAGGAATATGTACATATACATATATAATATATATATAATATAAGTGACACATTTATTACATCATATTTGTAATGATTAAAGTGGCTATAGATGGAGTCAGTATGTTGGCAGCAGCCACTCAATGTTAGTGATGGCTGGTTAACAGTCTGATGGCCTTGAGATAGAAGCTGTTTTTCAGTCTCTCGGTCCCAGCTTTGATGCACCTGTACTGACCTCGCCTTCTGGATGACAGCAGGGTGAACAGGCAGTGGCTCGGGTGGTTGTTGTCCTTGATGGTCTTTTTTGCCTTCCTGTGACATCGGGTGGTGTAAGTGTCCTGGAGGGCAGGTCGTTTTTCCCCAGTGATACGTTGTGGAGTTGCTGTACCAGGCGGTGATACAGCCTGACAGGATGCTCTCGATTGTGCATCTGTAAAGGTTTGTGACCGTTTTTGGTGACAAGCCGAATTTCTTCAGCCTCCCTGTATAAGCCATTTAGCAATAACTTTGACCCAAAGCGACGATCATGCTTGCTTCGTCCCGCAAAGTATTGTTCCTAGAGATACTGAATATGGCGTTGTTAAGTGGAGACGTTATTTTCGTTTGAGTTGGTTGATCAAGGACGCAAGGCTACACGTACAGAAGCTTCTGCAACGAGTCGTCTGTATAAACAATAGTTTGTTGTGGGACGAAGCAATGGCCATGCACATAAACATTTTATGTATGGGTGCTCCCAGGAATCGAACCCATTATTCTTGCGTTGCAAGCGCCATGCTGTACCAACTGAGCTACAGGACCACAGACAACAAGAGTTTCTCTCAAGATTAGAATACTTGTTGTAGCTATACAGTAAACGTTAGCTAACGTGCTATCCACAGTAGCTAGCCAGGGCTACAGTTTGCATCCATTCCATACTTGTTAATTCACGTTTAGCTCATGTAATTTGTAATAACTATCTCTGAAGTTTATTTTGCTGCCACCATGGTGAACCACGTGTATTTCTGCGTGGGCCACCATCTTTTCTCATTTCAACTTTGACCCTTCGCCTCTGACCCAACAACACATGTAATGCTTCTGTCCTCGTTTATTCAAAACTGGTTTGTAGTCGCCGTCAAGCGTTCATCTCAAATTACTGCATTTGATTTGTTATTTTTATTTTATTAAATGATTTAACCTTATTTAACGAGGCAAGTCAGTTAAGAACACATTCTTATTTACAATGTTATGTATTGCTCATCATTGGTGTCGGCTGTTGTTTACTTATTTATTTGTTGTCTCATCACATTATTGTACAAAAAAACGGAAACGTAGCTAATACACCAGTATTTATTGTTTCGAGTGGTCTTTTTAGTGGTATGGGGATCCAGTATTGCGTCGCTGATTGCATTGATTGACAGATCATCCCTGACGTTGTTTTATTACGTCAAAGTGCATTCACATTATGACGTTGGCTGAGTTACCGTATAAAATGCGATAGTTTCTCTCTTTGGTAATCACTTGGTAAAGTTTTACATGATGGGAACATAGGCTCCAGCCATAGACTTTAACCATGGAGGATAATAAGGTAAGCCTATGAATTGCTAACAGAGAAGCCCCATGCAGTGGTGCAGGAACCGCTGCACCGTCTTTTTTTATGCTGCAGCAGGAACCACAGGGTTTACAGGACATGACAGTAGGGGTGCCGCAAGTAGTGGCAGCTGGGTGGCGGTGTGGGCTAACGTTAATGTGGCGCTAATATTATCATTTTTAATATTGTTTAAAAAAATGCATGCATTATAATAACCTATACATCAAACCGTGCTTCTACACCTGCATTGCTTGCTGCTTGGGGTTTTAGGCTGGGTTTCTGTACAGCACTCTGAGATATCAGCTGATGTACGAAGGGATATATAAATGGATTTGATTTGAAATATGATCCTTGCAAAGATAACAGCAGTAGGCTATTTATCATAATTCTACCGAAAATATAATAATAATAATAATAATAAGTGACTCCATAACGCATTAATTATGAATCTTGATATCAGGCAGTAGGATCTATGTGTATTTATAGCGAAAACCTGTCCTGTACATTTTTTAAATATATTGGACATTATAAACTGGTTGTTTTGAGTCCTGAATGCTGATTGGCTGAAAGCTGTGGTATATCGGAGCGTATACCACGGGTATGGATATACCACGGGTATGACGAAACATTTATTTTTACTTTCCTAATTAAGTTGGTAACCATTTTATAATAACTGTGCGTTGTGTCATGTGTAAGAACAGCTCTTAGCTGTGGTATATTGTCCATATCCATGAGCATTTAAAGAATGGTCTTTTTTCTTCCAGAGTTTAAACGAAGAGGATCCACATGATCATCAAAGTTTGGAAGGTCAAGTCCAGAAAATGAAGAATGATATCCTGGGTTTAAACTATCCAGAAGATAGTGAAGTGAAGGATCCCCTGCCTCAGATCGAGCTGAAGGCTGTGACAAGGAGAAAAGTTAAGGTGAGAGAATAGACTGAGGAGAGAAAGGGAAATCTGGGGTCTTACATGTCCACACTTTAAACCTGTCCAATATGCCATATAACATGTTGTTGTGAGGTTGGAGGGTAAATTGTCCTTACAACAGACTTCCATCTCTTAATATTCAATCACCAATTGTTTACTGTAGCTCTTCTCAAAGGCCTGTATAGCAACGGCAACATACAGTATGTCATTGACTGTATTGTCTTTTTAGACCAAGAGGAGGACCAGTGCCAACAGGTCCACAGTTGAACAGAGCACTGATACTGATGCAGCCGAGAGAGATTTTGTTGATAATCAGAGTGATGAAGATGAGGATAAGGTGAAGAAGAATCCCCTGCCTCAGATGGAGCAGGATGCCGTGAAGAGAAATAAAGTCAAGGTAAGGGAATAGATTGAGCAGAGATGTGGATATTTGTGATATCTTTCATATCTATAACCTGCCCCTATAGCATGTTGCTCTGAGGAAGGTAAATTGCCCATGCAATACCCTTTTATCTCCTAATAGTAAATCTAGGGCTGACCCCATTTGGTCGACAGTTTGGTCAATAGGCTGTTGGTTGACTGGGATTTCTTAAGTCGAGCAGTCGCAAAAGTTTTTTTTTCTTCATGGTGCACATGGACACCTGTCTGATTCGCGCCTGTCTCAGTTGACTAATCCATTGCCAAGGCCACAGGGATGGCATAGTCCATCACGCTAAGACGTGATACTGAAATTGTATATGGTTATATTATGTAACAATAATGGTGCAACACTAATAAATCAAATATTATTTTATAACAAATGCGCTTTCTCCTGCATTGGATACGGTCGCTGTCCGTGGTTCTGAAACATAATCTTCAGTGCTCCGTAGAATTGCCGCCCTTTCCTATGTTGCTATGTGCATAATAGCAAAGTTAACCAGCATATTGGGATTGAGAACAATGTTGCAGAGGCAGCAGCAGAGACGGGGAAACAGCCCTTGCCTTAGCCTAATTGTCTAAGAAAATTGAGGAGAGAGGAAAACCCAAATAAATTAGGTCTATAATCAATAGCCTAATTGTTAAATGTGCCTGGCTTTGTAAATCATCCATATATTACCAGTTAAAAGGGTTTTTCTTTATTTTTTACTATTTTCTACATTGTAGAATAATAGTGAAGACATCAAAACTATGAAATAACACATATGGAATCATGTACGTATCAAAAAAGTGTTAACCAAATCAAAATCTATTTTATATTTGAGATTCTTCAAAGTAGTCACCCTTTGCCTTAATGACAGCTTTGCACACTCTTGGCATTCTCTCAACCAGCTTCATGAGGTAGTCACCTGGAATGCATTTCATAAATGAACATGTGTGCCTTGTTAAAAAATTAAGTAAAGGAATTTCTTTCCTTCTTAATGCATTTGAGCCAATCAGTTTGAGCCAAGACAGAAGATAGCCCTATTTGGTAAATGACCAAGACCATATTAAGGCAAGAATAGCTCAAATAAGCAAAGAGAAACAACAGTCCGTCATTACTTTAAGACATGAAAGTCAATCCGGAAAATTTCAAGAACTTTGAACGTTTCATCAAGTGCAAAAACCATCAAGTTGCAAAAACCATGAAGCACTATGATGAAACTGGCTTTCATGAGGACCGCCACAGGAAAGGAAGACCCAGAGTTAACTCGGCTGCAGAGGATAAGTTCATTAGAGTTAACTGCACCTCACATTGCAGGCCAAATAAATGTTTCCACAGAGTACAAGTCACAGACACATCTCAACATCAACTGTTCAGAGGAGACTGCGTGAATCAGGCCTTCATGGTCAAATTGCTGCGAAGAAAGCACTACTAAAGGACACCAATAATAAGAAGAGACTTGCTTGGGCCAAGAAACACGAGCAATGGACATTAGACTGGTGGAAATCTGTCCTTTGGTCTGATGAGTCCAAATTCCAAAAAATGTCTTTGTGAGAGTAGGTGTACAGATGATCTCCGCATGTGTGGTTCCCACCATGAAGCATGGAGGAGGTGTGATGGTGTGGGGGTGCTTTGCTGATGACACTGTCTGTGATTTATTTAGAATTCAAGGCACACTTAACCAGCATGGCTACCATAGTATTCTGCAGTGATACGCCATCCCATCAGGTTTGCGTTTAGTGGGACTATCATTTGTTTTTAAACAGGACAATTACCCAACACATCTCCAGGCTGTGTAAGGGCTATTTGACCAAGAAGGAGAGTGATGGAGGGCTGCATCAGATGACCTGACATCCACAATCACCCAACCTCAACCCAATTGAGATGTTTTGGGATGAATTGGACCACAGAGTGAAGGAAAAGCAGCCAATAAGTTCTTAGCATGTGGGAACTCCTTCAAGACTGTTGGAAAAGCATTCCAGGTGAAGCTGGTTGAGAGAAAGCCAAGAGTGTGCAAAAATGCCATCAAGGCAAAGGATGGCTACTTTGAAGAATCTCAAATATAAAATATATTTTGATTTGTTTAACACTTTTTGGTACCTAAATGATTCCATATGTGTTATTTCATAGTTGTGATGTCTTCACTACTATTCTACAATGTAGAAAATAGTACAAATAAAGAAAAGCCTTGAATCAGTAGGTGTGTCCAAACTTTTGACTGGTACTGTATACATATATACAGGAGTAAGACAGATATAGCTTCTGTTGCCTGTTTGAGTATTTGTTTAATAGCCTACTGATTCTGTGAGCACCAAGCCTCATGCACCGGCAAAATGTTGAATTAAGCCATTTCACAGATTCGGCTGTTTTTAATCTTTGCTATGCTGTAATAATACAGTGTCACCATCGGGCTCTTTCCTGAGTCATTTGTGTGTCAAACAGTGTGCTTAAAGCATCAGCCAAGCTCAGTGCCTATGTAGGTGATTGTATTCAAACACATAGGCTGTGTCTGATATGGAAAAATACATTTTAACATTAGAACAGGATGACTCTCGGTCGACAAATATTATTTTTTGTCGGGGACAGCCCTGCAATCAGTCTTACCCTTGCTCTACTCAAAGGGCTGTATTGGAATGGCTTCATACAGTATCTACGTGTATATCATTGACTGTATTGTCTTTTTAGGCCAAGAGGACCAAGAGAAACAAAGTGGAGCAGATCACTGATGCAGGTCATAAATTAAACTCTAATTTCACTGAATGTAATCCTTTTGCATGTAAATGTAATTTAGTATGGATATCTATTGAGCAGAGGACTAATAGCAGAGTGCACATGTTATACTTTCTTGGCTACTTAACTTCACAAAGTACACAAAGTTGGCTAATACATATTTGCCTCAGAAGGTTACATGTTTTCTGACTTCTTTACCTTGGTGAATGCTGCTTTGCACACAGGTCCCTCTACATCTGTGGAATTCTCTGGGATGGCAGTTCAGGGGACATCTCACCAGGGACAATCTAATGAAAAGATCCTAAGTGAGTGTGTCTCCAGGGCCTGTCAGACCAGGGCTCTTGACCTCCCGCCAATCGATCCGGATGCTTTCAACCCGATTATCATCCGGTTTCTGGAAAAACTTACTGAGGAGTATGTCCAAACTTCTATTGTAGTATTTGAATGCAATGTCATCTGGAGGATTTTATAAATTGTATGTGTGTTGGTGTGCTTTTTGGTGCTAAAAACATCTAATTATCTCCTATAGGCAATGGAGGCAGTTAAGCATTGGCAGGATGGACCCTGTAAGTCCCTTAACCCTGAAAATGATTCATAGATATATTAATAGATGTTTCAAGAATATTAGATACAAACCTTTTATCTATCTACAGTATCATCCACATTATCACAAACAGTTTCATTCAAATAGCTTTTTAGTAGCCTACTGCTTTTCATGCTTTCCAATGTATGCCACTTTCATGATTCTCATGAACATATGTGAGATTGTTGGTATCTCTTCGAGGAGCTTGGTTTCAGAGCCCGGCTATGAGTAATCTACCTACACTGTTTCGGTCCTACAGGTGATGAGGGCATTGCTTGCAGAGATGTGCCTGGAGATTGTGCGGTTTGTATCTGAGGCCATCCTGGAGGTCATCATCCCTGCAATTTTCCGTTTTGTACGGATATACAGCCATGTGTCTCCAGTATCCAGCAAGTCTCTGACAGAATCAGAGAGATCCTCTAGCACAAACCTGAAGGTTCGCAAGAGAGGCAGCAGCAAATCCTCAAGGTCTTGCACGGCCAAATCAAGCTCCTCTCGTAATGGGTATGTTCAGTCATTCCTAAAGAAACCGGTTTCACCTAACTATTCATAACCCATTTTGTGAAAATATGTTTTGTTATCTGTATAACAGTTTACTCTTAATGACCAGTTTAACTGATTACTGAATGATGTATTAATGTCACTACCGTGTCTACTATTGAATATGGAATGCTGTATTGTTTGCTTTGTATTCTCAAAGGTCTCAGACAGTGTTGCCAAATACTCAGGGAGATGATGAGTCGATATCATCTGAGCCACTCAGTGACTTTTTTGGGATCACTGAGGACAGTCTCCTCACTGGTGTCCAGGATTCCTTCAAAGAGTCGCTGAACAATGTCCTCTGTATCCAAATAGAGGGCCAGGTAGACACTCAAAGTCTATCCCGGGTTATTGTTGGAGAAGTATCAAAGAAGGTCAATTCCATAATCTCTGTGGCCATCCAAACTCCCGTCTCTGGGCGAATGTCCCCTGTCATTTTTGCCAGTGGTGGTGTCTCCAGCACCAAGGTGGTTGAGGAGATGGTGTCTGGTGTTTCCAACATACTTCAGATGTACATTAATGGGAAGAGTGTTGAGCAGAGTGTTGTTCTCAGAGAGGATGGTGTTGAGGTGGACATGACACATTTAACAGGACAGGTCATGACAGCCCTCAGTGGCACTGTTTTGAACTTCAGCAATAAGGAGAAAAATGAACCTGACAAGAGGGAACTGCTTTGTGTTGTTGCTGACCATATGAAGATGCTTGAAGCTTGTAAAAGTCCTGAGGAGATGCTAAAACAAGGAGAGAGCAACCTCAACATCAAAGGTGCCAAATCTAGTCTTCGTCTGTCAACACAAAGTATGGATAGACTACTCACTGAGGAGTTTCAGACCAAGGCCACTGAATCGATCCGGGAGATCGTTAAAAGATTCAGGGGTTGTACATCATGTTGTTCTGGCACTACATCATCTTGTCCAACTCCTAGGATAGGTGAGATCAGAGACCTTATGGTTGACCCTGAGGCCTCTGAGTTGGTAAGTACCTTTGTTTCAGACATGGACAATCTTACCCAGTCTATCAGGGCATCCTGCTCCCCTGCACAGGGCGAGGAGATCCTTCTTGAAAACCATCAAAGTAAGATCTGGTCTTACACTGTTGGTTGTTACTACGACATAAAAAATACGCTGAAGAGGCTTCTTACCTGTCCAGGAAAAGGGTATCTCGCAAGTACATTTGTGGGGAGCACAAAATATTATTTCACAATGGTTCCAACTTTGTGCCTGGACGTCGGTCATTCCAGTAATGGTGAGGCTGACACATCGGACTCCATTTCTTGTAAACCACTTTTAATAACCCCCTCATCTATGAATGAACAAAAAGGACAAAGTGAGACCCCAAAACCTCTCTTGGCTCTCAACAAGTATTTGCAAAACCAAGTCCTCCTTGACACCACAAAAGCGATTGCCAGCCAGGTTCTAGTCTTGTATAAGACTGAGGTGATGAAGAAGTTCTCATCTTCTGTTGGAGAGTGTGATTCTGAAGAGTCTCTGGAGGCCATTCTATTTGTGGATTGCATCATGTCTGACTTGAATGATTTCACCAGTTCTTGTTCCCCCTCACCATCTGAGTTGTTAGACAGTGAACAATGTCTCTCCCATCTCACTTTTCCACTTGGTCTGCAGGACAGCACCACCAACAGTGAATCTACCCAGAGTCTTCCAATTATAAATATGAAGAAACTCTCCGGTGTGTCTTTCCAGACAAAGGCTAGAAAGGCAGTGAGTGAAGATCTGAGATATGTCAACCCCTTTACAAACAGCTTACTGGGAGACTCTGAAGCATCTAAATTGCTGGACACTTTTGTAACAGATGTGGAGACTGTTGTTCAGTCCATGCAGGCACATGACTCTGAAAATGTCAGAATTTCAAAAGTGAGCACCCTTTCTGCTGCTCGTATTATATATCATAGATTTAGAGAAATGCTGAGGCGGTTTCTCACTCCCTGCCAAGACTCTGTAAAGGTCATCGATGGTGTTACACCAATACATGATGAGACTCTCAAACAGGCTCCTAGTGAAAGTTTAGATTCTCAGGTGACTTGTAATAGTGATTCTCTTGAAATCCAAGCAGACCTTCAAACCTGTACCAAGGAGGTCATTAGTCAGATCCTCACTGTGTATCAATCTGAGGAATCCATGGAGAAATGCCTCTATAGCCTAAAAGGAGATACAGAAGACCTGTCCAAGCTTTTGGATGCCGTTGTTTCTCAGATTGACGTCCTTGCCGCCTCCAAATCATATTTATCTGTTGATGACTATGCTGTCAATACACAGGACAATTTGCATGGTGAGATCAACAATGATGAGGAGGAGGCATCCTCTAGAAGTCTTAAATCCACAGCCTTTGACAAACTATGTACTGAGGAGTTTCACACTAAAGCCTCACATATGGCTGGTGGGATCCTTCAATCAGGGTTGATTGGCATTGTAAATACCAGCCTTGATGGTAGAAGTGCAGACATTTGTGCAGAGTCCAGTAACGATGGTGATGATAGAGATATCAAAATCCTTCAGAAGAGTGGAACTCCACCTTTGTTCACCTCTTCTCTGCACACCAATTCTGCAGCATCCAACATCGTCATAAGCATCACTAAAGACCTTAATAGCTTCACCCAGATGACTAAAATGTCTGATGCTTCAGTGTCTGGCCAGTTAGAGAGATCCCTGTCAGCTTCAACTCTTCCTGTCAGTGTTCAGAACGGGGCCAATGTGAAAGGAAAGATCATTTGGCCAGGCACTGTAAACCTGTTCAACAATGTGTTCATCAAGGTCAAGGATTTTTTTGCCCAGCAACAACCGGTCCTCCTAGACAATGTGGTTGAGGCCCCCAAACATGCCGAATCCATATGCAGAACAGCTACTTCTACACAAATGACTTACAGTGAACATGAAGGCAGCCAGACCAGCATGGTAAATTATTCCAAAGCCTTAATTAGTCAGACTCTGATGACAATCCAGAGGAGAGTGTCTATGTCAGAGAGGATGAGCACCTCAGAGAAAGGCCTCTTGACTTGTTCCATCGTGGGCTCCATGTTGGAGGATGTTGACATGGTGAGAACTGATAGACACGAGATACACCGTCCATCCTCCTCAAAGTCCTCCCTGTCCATCACCTCTGCCATGACCAGAGGGTCCCAGAGTGATTTTACAAATTATCTTCCAGGCACTCCAGTCCCTGATGAGTGGCCTGTTGAAATCTATTGTCCTATCATTAGGAGTTCGGTCATTGATATGAGTGACTCCTCAACTCATTCACAAGGGTCAACAAATTACACAAGGCAAACCATCTCTGCCATAGTTGACATTGTTATGGAGGTCATTCCAAGAGAAGATATGGAACACATAGCCACTGCAGATGATGTCACTTCTTTTACAAGAAGACTTGCGAGACTCAGCCCCAGGGACGGTCTTCAGAACTTCTCACATGAGCTCACTGACAAAGTTTATGAGCTCATAAAGAGTCACAACACCCCCCAGGCTCTTTTTGTGCCAGCTGGCAAGAGCGTGTCTGACTCTATTCTTTTGAAGCTGAAGACAGGATTGAATGCTTCTGAAGAATCCAGGGAGTTTCCATCTGACCTTGTGTACTCCTTTGCTACGGAGTCAATAAAACGTCTGCTACAGCAGATTGTCTTCTGGCTTCCTCCACCATCACAAGGATCCGATTTCTGCCAAACTATCATCTCTGATGGTTCTCTGCAGGACACAAGTCGGCTTATCCCGAGCTCTTCTGCCATCTCCGTTAGTTCCTCACAGGTTTACTGTGACACAAAGAGCCTTTTCACCAATATAATGGTCAATCAGGTCATGGATACCTGTTCTGTGGCCTCCAATTCATCAGAAGAATTATCAGAGTTGATGAACATAATCAATGGGTTGTCCCCAACTGATGCTGGAACACTTGACTCTGACAGACCGGCTCTCATGACCACTAGCCGTCAGTCTAGTGCCAAATCATTGCCTAGACCCTCTCTGTCTGGCAGCAGCACACACAACGGTGGAACTGTGGATATTCAAATTTTAGGAGAGGTGGAATCCAAGATGGACAACAAAGATCTGGAGATGTCTAGTGCCTCTGTGCATCCATCAACTCCATCAGCCATGGACTCTGATGCACATGCATCATTTGACTCCACTAGCAATGACTACACCTCTTTGGTACTTTTACTGATTGTTAGATTGCTGTCAATGATCACCCCTTTCACATTACTGGAATCCTCTGACATTGGTGAAACATCAAGAGTTCTCACAAAGAGGATTCTGTCTGAGTTCTGTGGCACCTCAGGCCTTGAACCAACTCAAGCCTATCCCCAGAATCTGAAAATCCAAAAGATTTTCAAGGCTGTCTACAAGGGGCTTCTTCAAGAATTTGGGTCAGAGAAGATGCTCCAGGTTGCAATGAAGTCAACGGATTATGCATTTGACGATGCCCTGGTCAAATCATTAACTAGGGAACTACTAACGAAATGCAATGAGGCTAGCTCTTCACCTCCCTCCATGACCCAGTTGTCATCACGCAATGCACTTGGCAGTGACGAGGTAGGTAATTCTGGGCTTCCAACAACTGGTAGAAAGGAAAAGAAGAGAGGAAGATTCAGCGCTCTCTGTGGACTCAACCAAAAGGTACATATGTCATCAAAATACACATTTTTAAGATGATTTTTTATTCATTACGTACAGTATGATGGTAAACACTGATACCCTTTGTGTGCAATTTCTCCTACTGTATAAATGACTGTTTGTTACCCAGTGTACAAAGCAGGTCAACAAGAAGAACCACTGCACTCCAACACCTTCCCAGAACCAGACCCCTGCCGTCAGAGAAACAGGTAAGTCAATACACTCAAATGTGTACTGAACATAAATATAAACGCAACGTGCAACAATTTCAAAGATTTTATTGAGTTACAGTTCATTTATGGAAATGAGTCAATTGAAATATGTTCATTAGGCCCTTATCTATGGATTTCACATGACTGGGAATACAGATATGCATCTGTTCGTCACAGATACCTTAAAAAAAGGTAGGGGCGTGGATCAGAAAACCAGTCTGTATCTGGTGTGATCACCATTTGCCTCATGCAGCGTGACACTTCTCCTTCGCATAGAGTTGATCAGGCTGTTGATTGTGGCCTATGGAATGTTGTCCCACTCCTCTTCAATAGCTGTGTGAAGTTGTTGATTATTGGTGAGAACTGGAACACGCTGTTGTACACGTCAATCCAGAGCATCACAAACATGCTAAATGGATCACATGTCTGGTGAGTATGCAGGCCTTTCGACATGGGGCCATGCATTATCATGCTGAAACATGAGGTGATGGCGGTGGATGAATGGCACGACAATGGGCCTACGGATCTCGTGATGGTATCTCTGTGCATTCAAATTGCCATTGATAAAATCCAATTGTGTTCGTTGTCCGTAGATTATGCCTGCCCACACCATAACCCTACAGCCAACACGACGCCATATATTTGGTCTGTGGTTGTGAGGCCGGTTGGACATACTGCCAAATTCTCTAAAACGACATTGAAGGCGGCTTATGGTAAAGAAATAAACATTCAATTCTCTGGCCACAGCTCTGGTGGACATTCCTGCAGTCAGCATGCCAATTGCACGCTCCCTCAAAACAAGTCAATCAGCGTTTTTCCTTGCTCCTATTCTTCTCAGTCTCTGTCTCTGAGACATCTGTGGCGTTGTGTGGTGTGACAAAACTGCACATTTTAGCGTGGCCTTTTATTGTCCACAGCACGAGTTGCACCTTTGTAATGATCAATTATTCAGCCCCCTTAAGTTAATACTTTGTAGCGCCACCTTTTGCTGCGATTACAGCTATAAGTCGCTTGGGTATGTCTCTATCAGTTTTGCACATCGAGAGACTGAAATTGTTTCCCATTCCTCCTTGCAAAACAGCTCGAGCTCAGTGAGGTTGGATGGAGAGCATTTGTGAACAGCAGTTTTCAGTTCTTTCCACAGATTCTCGATTGGATTCAGGTCTGGACTTTGACTTGGCCATTCTAACACCTGGATATGTTTATTTTTGAACCATTCCATTGTAGATTTTGCTTTATGTTTTGGATCATTGTCTTGTTGGAAGACAAATCTCCGTCCCAGTCTCAGGTCTTTTGCAGACTCCATCAGGTTTTCTTCCAGAATGGTCCTGTATTTGGCTCCATCCATCTTCCCATCAATTTTAACCATCTTCCCTGTCCCTGCTGAAGA
Organism: Oncorhynchus kisutch; assembly: GCF_002021735.2. Classification (NCBI taxonomy): domain Eukaryota; kingdom Metazoa; phylum Chordata; class Actinopteri; order Salmoniformes; family Salmonidae; genus Oncorhynchus; species Oncorhynchus kisutch. The sequence continues at coordinate 7,817 of NW_022264189.1, read as the reverse complement.
AAAGCAGGCCCAAACCATGATGCTGCCACCACCATGTTTGACAGTGGGGATGGTGTGTTCAGGGTGATGAGCTGTGTTGCTTTTACGCCAAACATAATGTTTTGCATTGTTGCCAAAAAGTTCAATTTTGGTTTCATCTGACCAGAGCACCTTCTTCCACATGTTTGGTGTGTCTCCCAGGTGGCTTGTGACAAACTTTGAACAACACTTTTTATGGATATCTTTAAGAAATGGCTTTCTTCTTGCCACTCTTCCATAAAGGCCAGATTTGTGCAATATACGACTGATTGTTGTCCTATGGACAGAGTCTCCCACCTCAGCTGTAGATCTCTGCAGTTCATCCAGAGTGATCATGGGCCTCTTGGCTGCATCTCTGATCAGTCTTCTCCTTGTATGAGCTGAAAGTTTAGAGGGAAGGCCAGGTCTTGGTAGATTTGCAGTGGTCTGATACTCCTTCCATTTCAATATTATCGCTTGCACAGTGCTCCTTGGGATGTTTAAAGCTTGGGAAATCTTTTTGTATCCAAATCCGGCTTTAAACTTCTTCACAACAGTATCTCGGACCTGCCTGGTGTGTTCCTTGTTCTTCATGATGCTCTCTGCGCTTTTAACGGACCTCTGAGACTATCACAGTGCAGGTGCATTTATACGGAGACTTGATTACACACAGGTGGATTGTATTTATCATCATTAGTCATTTAGGTCAACATTGGATCATTCAGAGATCTTCACTGAACTTCTGGAGAGAGTTTGCTGCACTGAAAGTAAAGGGGCTGAATAATTTTGCACGCCCAATTTTTCAGTTTTTGATTTGTTTAAAAAGTTTGAAATATCCAATAAATGTCGTTCCACTTCATGATTGTTTCCCACTTGTTGTTGATTCTTCACAAAAAAATACAGTTTTATATCTTTATGTTTGAAGCCTGAAATGTGGCAAAAGGTCACAAAGTTCAAGGGGGCCGAATACTTTCGCAAGGCACTGTATATATATATATATATGTATATATATTTTAGCATGTTTTTATCCCCTTCTTTTTGGCACTAAACAGACTAAGCCCTGGGGGTAGCCTATGTAACACTTCTGTGTTAAATAGGCGGATTGAGACTGCTAGGCTACCTGCCGCCCTACATTTGGAAATTATGTAGAATATTACACTTTAAATAATAATAATGCAATACTAATTATTCACACTAACTAGGGTCAGTTAAAGAAATGTTATGTTTACATTTTTTCCCCCAGCAATTGTCAATGATCAAGAATCCTGCCGAACAGAGAGTGTATGCTCCACCAAGAAGAAACCAAGGAAGCGTTCACTCATTTCCAGGATGTTTTCAGCTATAGGCAAAGCCTTGTCCAGTCCCTTTACTTCCTGCTATAAAAAGAAGAGCACCTAATCTATATTTCAAAATAAATATTTGAAATGAACATAATTGCATTAATTCTTCATGTTGAGTGTTTTTCATTATATATTATTGGATGATATAAAGTGTAGTAGTAGTAGTAGTAGTGGAAGTTGTATAGTTGACTATATACATACATTAAAAAATAATAAGAATAGTGTGCACTTCTATGTACAGTTGAAGTCTGATGTTTACATACACCTTAACCAAATACATTTAAACTCTGTTTTTCACAATTCCTGACATTTAATCCTCGTAAAAAAATCCCTGTCTTAGGTCAGTTAGAATCATCACTTTATTTTAAGAATGTGAAATGTCACAATAATAGTAGAGAGAATGATTTATTTCAGCTTTTATTTCTTTCATCACATTCCCAGTGGGTCAGAAGTTTACATACACTAAATTAGTATTTGGTAGCATTGCCTTTAAATTGTTTAACTTGGGTCAAATGTTTCGGGTGGACTTCCACAATCTTCCCACAATACGTTGACTGAATTTTGGCCCATTCCTCCTGACAGAGCTGGTGTAACTGAGTCAGGTTTGTAGGCCTCCTTGCTCACACACGCCTTTTCAGTTCTGCCCACAAATGTTCTATAGGATTGAGATCAGGGCTTTGTGATGGCCACTCCAATACCTTGACTTTGTTGTCCTTAAGTCATTTTGCCACAACTTTGGAAGTATACTTGGGGTTATTGTCCATTTGGAATACCCACTTGCGACCAAGCCTTAACTTCCTGACTGATGTCTTGAGATGTTGCTTCAATATATCCACATCATTTTTGTGGATATCACATCAAATAAAACTATAAATAATCTTATCTAAGTCCTTTACAATTTTAGGGGGTAAGTCAAGTGACAACGAGACATAAACCGACCTGGATAACCCTTCAGCTTTGGATAATAATACCCGACCGTATAACGAAATATCTCTCATCAACAAGAGGTTCAATTTGTTCTTTGTTTTCTCAATGGAGTTAAAGTTCAATTCACTCCTTTGTTTTTCATCCTTGCATGTAACAATTTCAAGATAAGTAACCTTATCTTTAGATGGGATACCATATACAGTGGGGCAAAAAAGTATTTAGTCAGCCACCAATTGTGCAAGTTCTCCTACTTAAAAAGATGAGAGGCCTGTAAATTTCATCTTAGGTACACTTCAACTATGACAGACAAAATGAATTTAATTTAATGAATTTATTTGCAAATTATGGTGGAAAATAAGTATTTGGTTAATAACAAAAGTTTATGAAGCAGGCTCAAAGGCAACCAAATTACTAGCATGGAGACTCAGGAAACAACAAGCACAGAATACCATTTTCAAAATAAAAGACCCCAAAACAAAGAAGATCACATGCAAATTAGATGAAATACAGAATGCATTTGAATCATATTTCAAAAATCTGTCCAGGCAACCAGAGAAGGCAGATGCACAGACAATAGAGCACTTTTTGAACTCACACGATCTCCCCTAAATTGGGACAGAGCAAAATGATAGACTATCTTCAGAAATATCCACCGAAGAAATTAATAAAGCAATATCTCAGCAAAAAGCCAACAAGTCTCCAGGCACTGATGGCTTCCCTTCAGAATGGTTCAAGACCTTCAGAGAACAATTAGCACCTCTACTTAAGGTCTGTTTTAACAGGACTCTGAGGGAGGGAGGTCTCCCACCGTCATGGAGAGAGGCCATCATATCAGTAATCCCAAAAGAGGGTAAAGAAAAGAAAGAATGCAGTTCATATCGACCTATCGCAATTCTTAACACAGATTATAAACTATATGCATCAATAATAGACAAAAGAATGGAGAACATAATCCCAGGATTGATTGACGGAGATCAAACTGGTTTCATACACAAATAGGCAGACACAGGACAATATAAGGAGAACACTACATGTCATGGACCACATTACTCAGAATACGACAAGTGCAATATTAATCAGCCTAGATGCAGAAAAAGCATTTGATTCAGTGGGATGGGATTACCTATTCCAAGTTATGGAAAGATTTGGTTTCAACAAAGAAGTGATACAGTGCATCAAAACACTGTATTCATGTCCGACCGCTAGAATAAAGATAAATGGACATTTGACACGAACGATAAAATTAGAGCGAGGGGCAAGACAAGGCTGTAATCTATCACCCACACTCTTCTCCTTGTACCTAGAACCATTAGCACAGGCAATAAGACAGGACCCAACCTTAGAGGGAATAACAATAAGAGGCAGTGAACATAAGATATGCATGTATGCTGATGACGTTCTGTTATTCCTTAAAGACCCAGGCTCAAGTGTACCTAGATTGATGGATGTTTTACAACATTTGGAACATATTCAGGGTATGTGCTTAACGTACACAAGACCCAAGCCCTAGTATATAATTATACCCCACAGGAAGATCTGAAGAGTAGGTATAACTTCACCTGGACCTCTTCATCCATTATATATCTGGGAGTAAATTTACCAAAAGATATACCCAAACTTTATTGTATGAATTACGATCACATTAACAAGAAAATATATGATGACCTAGACAGGTGGAATTCACTTCCCTTAGATCTTAGTAGTAGAATTGAAACAATCAAAATGAACATCCTGCCGAGGTTACTGTATTTGTTCCAATCACTGCCCATAGAAATCCCACCTAAACAGTTTAGGGAATGGGATCAACGGAACAGTAAGAGACCAAGAACTAGATATACAACATTACAGTTACCAAAAAACTGTGGGGGTATGGCCTTACCAAACCTAAAAGATTATTATGTGTCAGCCCATTTGAGACCCCTGGTGTGTTGGTGCAATTCAGAATACGAATCCAAATGGAAAGACATCGAGACTACGCTGACAGAGATACCCATACAGTCAGTACTGGGAAATAAGGACATGGTAAAAGAAATATACAATAGACAAAATCAGTGGATTAATTTCTCTCTGAAGACATGGTTTAGGGTAGTTAAGCAAAATCATTTAGACAGAGAGATCAAACTGCTGAGTTGGCCCGCATACGACCCCAGCTTCATCCCTGCAACTCAGGACAGCAGGTTTAAACAATGGACGCAGAAAGGCATCATGTCATTCAGTACAATTGTAAGGAATGGGAACCTAGATAACTTCCAGGACCTAAGTAAAAAACATGGCTTGGATAAACAAGATTTCTACAGATACCTACAAGTACGACACTATTTCGTAAGGGAGATAAAAGTGACTGACCCTCGAGCACCTCCAAAATTAATCCAAGTATTCACTAACGCATACAACTTGGGGAGTAACGAAAAAACTATTTCAAATCTCTACTTGGGTATTCAATCCTCAAAGAAACATTCTACAAACTATTTTAAAAAGAAATGGGAGGAGGAACTTAACATTGAAATAACTGATGAAACATGGTTGAATATATTAGAGACTCAACAAAGCTCCACCAACTCAAGGTCATGGAGAGAATTCTGTTGGAAGAATGTTATACGTTTCTTCATAACACCTAAACTGAAATTAAAACAGACTGGCTCACAACACCCTTGTTGGAGAGAATGCGGTCTATTGAGGGCGGACCACTCTCATATCTTTTGGACTTGCCCCGCAATCGAAACTTACTGGGGAGAAATAAGATCTAACAAATAAGATCTAACATTGGAAAAATAATGGGATTTGACATAGAACAAACATTCATTTCTTTGTACATGGGTGAAATACCTGATAACTTACACAATAGAGAAAAGTACCTCTTGAAGGTCCAACTGGCAGCCAGTAAAAAGGCTATCACTAGGAAATGGCTACAAAAAGACCCTCCCACAGTGACACAATGGATAGACATTGTAGAAGAAATACACCACACGGAGCGTATGACCTTTGCCTTAAGAACTCAACAGGAGAGAGGTCAAGAATACTGGGAAAAATGGGTTTCGTACTTGGAAAAGGTCTAATTCAAAGATGTCAATGTAACTAATATGATGGTATGATGATGAAGGTATGAAGTGCACTGTAACTGCCAGATCTTTTCTTGTTGTTGTTATTTTATTTGGCTTTGTACTTTGTGTTCCTACAATAAAAACTAAGTAATTTAAAAACTAAGTATAAAATAAAAGAATACAAAAATAAAAGAAATCCAGGTGTTTCCAAAGGGTTCACTTACTATTTCTTCCCACTGTATACTGCATCTTACCCCAGCTGTAGGTCCATTGTGTGTGTCATCGTTTTAAGTCTCAACATCAACCAGCTCTGGTGGCATTGGGGACTTTGGATGCTTGCTCTCAAAGTGCTGTTTGAATGTCTTCAGGTCAGGTATCTGCGTCTGTAAGGGTCAGGTAAGGAATGGAGGATATTAACAATCATTGGCTGAGACAAACAAACAAAGTAATAAGATGCATCAAACTACTACACATCACACAGGCCAGTACAATGGACTGTACTGAGAGAAACCTAAAGGTAGGCACGTGAAATGTTCAGGTTGCTGCATAGACTATGGAGGCTCTAGTCTAGAGTGCCAGGGATTTGTTCAACTCTCTAAATGGTTAAATGACTCTGACGTTCAGGGGTGGTTGGAGAGACTGCTGGTGCTGGTGAGCTTCTGCCCCTATTTTAGGTCATCACACAAATATTCCCCCACCCATGTCCAGGGGTCTCAGTGTTATGTCCCTTTAAATATATGTACTTTTGGTAATACTTTGTGAGTAGGCAAAGAATACAATATTCTTAAATTGACAATTGACGCGCAAATTTCCCTAATGCGGACAGTTTGTGTTACTACCTTACACAAGCTTGCATTTTCACCCTATAAAACTTAGTGGAATTACACAAAATGTTAACCTCAGATCACGATGACAAGATTGATTGTTTTAAACAGATCTGTCACGACTTCCACTAAAGTCGGTTCCTCTCCTTGTTCGGGCTGCGTTCGGCGGTCGACATCCCGGTCTTCTAGCCATTGAAGATCCACCTTTCATTTTCCATTTGTTTTGTCTTGTTTTCCCACACACCTGGTTTACATTCCCTCATTACTTGACGTGTATATAACCCTCTGTTCCCCCCATGTCTGTGTGTGGAATTGTTTGTTGTAAAGTGTATGTGCACTTCAGACTTGTTTGCGACGGGTTATTTCAACCCATATTCTGTTGTTCTGGGTGCCTTTGGTTTTTTCCTCATTAAACTGCTCCGGTTAATACCCAGTTCTGCTATCCTGCGCCTGACCTCCCTGCAGCCCGTTACGCAACTCTTTCAAGATCAATATATTGTGTTTTGTACCATTGATTTTTCCATGCGCTGGGATGCGCAGAACTTAGAACGGAGTTAATGAAATGCCCAGGAAATGGCACAGGAAATTTGGGGCGGTCTCTCCATAAAAGTCAATGGCCACACACCAATACATGGATTTGACAGTCAAATCACTACTTAAATAGCAGTCAACTGTTGTTTATTCTGTCGAGGGTGGTGATTCGTTAGGTTAACTAACAAAAAAAAGTGGTCTGGTCCCTTTTTCCATGATGGAGAGCCTACCCGAAATCAACATCCACAATTCCCAAAATATAGATATAAGATTCAAGAACTCAGCAATACCAAACTTCTTCAGGGCACGGCCAGGCCCCCCTGTCGCCCCCCCACGCGCCCTGAAACCCAACCCCCAATAAAGAAGAAGCCCCAAATACGAACCTCCCTGCCCTTGCCAGTATACCTACAAGGTCAGGGGACAACACTGGTTTTTCGTCTTGTAGTTAAACTTTTTATACAGTTTAAAGGGACATTTCATCCCAATTACAAAATTGCTTAAGTTTGCATTTTACATTTAATTTAAAATCCAATGCAATCCAAAGTGTACATTAGTCTTTCCTGGTTCATAACATATTTTTGGGTCCCTTTCAGATCACCAGCCATGTCCAACAGTGGGCGTCAGGCTTGTAGAGACATGTGAGATATCTGTGAGATTCAGCTGACAAGGCTGGAAGGTGAGATTCTATCTCTCTTAACTACTCATTGTACTGAATAGATAATCATGAGCTAACATTGTACTCACGTTATCTGCTGTAACACACAGTTAGTATTTTTAGGGAAGCAAGGCATTTGTGTAGAATGTGCATTGTAGAGTATGTTCTTTGCATTCTTTATCATGTATTTCTCATTGAAAGAGTCTATTCTAGTCATTCATCTTGTCTTTTGATTTCTATGGTATTTCTCTCCATTATGACTGGGTATTGGCTCCTACGGGTTACTCTGCCTTCTACTGTGATGGAGAATGCCCTCTACCCTCTGTGTTCCTGCATAAACTCCACCACCCACACTATGATCCAACTAGTGGTCAGTATGCACTACTACACCCTCTCTCACATGAACACTAACAAATCAAATCAAATCAAATGTATTTGTCACATACACATGGTTAGCAGATTGTTAAATGCGTGTGTAGCGAAATGCTTGTGCTTCTATTCC